>NC_045741.1:27818738-27818824 GCF_008692095.1 Etheostoma spectabile
TCCCACAAGGATCTGTGCTCGGTCCAATCCTTTTCACTTTATATATGCTTCCTTTGGTCAATATTATCAGGAAGCACTCCATAAAC
>NC_045741.1:27818834-27819601 GCF_008692095.1 Etheostoma spectabile
ATGCAGATGATACTCAATTATATCAATCAAGCCAGATGAAACGAATCAGTTAGCTAAACTTCAAATGTGCCTTCAGGATATTAAAACCTGGATGACCTGGATTTTCTAATGTTAAGCTCAGATAAAACTGAAGTTATTGCACTGGGGCCCAAGCACCTCCGTGACGCATTATCCAAAGAGATAGTTACTCTGGATGGCATCACCCTGGCCTCCAGCACCACTGTGAAGAATCTTGGAGTCATCTTTGATCAGGACATGTCCTTTAATTCCCACTTGAAGCAAATTTCAAGGATCGCCTTTTTTCACCTACGTAATATTGCAAAAATCAGGAATATCCTGTCTAAAAATGATGCAGAAAAACTAGTCCATGCATTTGTTACTTCTAGGCTGGATTACTGCAATTCTTGTTATCAGGCTGCTCAAAAAAGTCATAAAGACTCTTCAGTGATCCAGAATGCTGCAGCACGTGTTTGACAGGAACCAGGAAAAGAGACCACATCTCTCCTGTTTTAGCTTCTCTGCATGTGCCTGTAAAATCTAGAATAGAATTTAAAATTCTTCTTCTCACCTACAAAGCTCTTCATGGTCAGGCACCATTTTATCTTAACCCTTGTGTTGTCCTTGGGTCAAATATTACCAATTTTTAGATCAGAATTATGGGTTTCTTTGAACCAAATTTTCCCAAAATAACTTGAAAGCGTGGATGTACGTTGTATGGAAGCCACGTAAAATTTTATATTTCAATTTTATAGCATTTGAAACAAACT
>NC_045741.1:27819611-27820288 GCF_008692095.1 Etheostoma spectabile
CAACATCCTCTGAGCTTAACTACGAGTCAAAATAATCCATAATTTCTGGGGGTTTTTGGCAAACAAAAAATAGGTATTATTAAAAAGTGACAAACGTTTCAAAAAGCGTCAAAAAACATTGGAGAAAAAAATAAGTTAATTTGCAATTTTGACCCGGAAGTACAACAAGTTCACTCTCTGGTAGGGATGCGCGAGTACAGCATTATCTGTATCTGTATCTGTTTACCACAGGAATTATCTGTATCCGGATCTGTACTCGGACTGGGCGGGGCCTAAACCGGAAGTGGTCACTTAGGCGTTATTTATCTTACAGAATAGCAACAGTAGATTTCTGGGAACGTGGGTTTCAGACATTCTTCTTGTTTTAAATGCAACTCCCGTTGCGTCTCTGCCATCGGAGATTTTTTTTTTTTACTGTCAGCTGCCCTGCCCCCTCTCTCTCGTGTCTCTCCCTTACACACACACACACAACACACACCACACAACCCACACACACAAAACCAACACACACACAACACACCTTGTGTGGAAATAAAAAATAAAAAAGAACCAAAAACAAAAAAAAATCACCATGATCAACAAAAATAAAAGTTAAAAAAGAAGTTATATTGAGTATGAAAAATCTTGTTCATTACATTTTACTTCATAATTGCAACCGCATGTGTGTATCATTTTAA
>NC_045741.1:27821243-27821396 GCF_008692095.1 Etheostoma spectabile
TAAAAACAAACCTGAAGCTGAAGAAACTCTAAACGTTAACGGAACAGATCCGCAGACCAGACTGACGGAGTGGGCGCGAGAGCGGGAGCGAGCGCGCGAGCAAGAGAGAGAGAGAGAGAGGCCGAAGGAGCGCATTTCTCCATGTTCTGTGTG
>NC_045741.1:27821406-27821477 GCF_008692095.1 Etheostoma spectabile
ATCCGAGCGGGTTTGTAGGCGGGGGGGTGGGCGCTCTGATTATCACAGAACGCTGCACGGCCAGTTGAGGA
>NC_045741.1:27821487-27821677 GCF_008692095.1 Etheostoma spectabile
ATCCGAGCACGGATATTGACTCATATTACTCGGACAATACTTGTACTTGGCGAAAGTGCTTTATCCGTACCGGATACTCGTTTCAGCCGGGTACTCGGATCACCCCTACTCTCTGGTAAGACAACACAAGGGTTAAAGAGCTCATAGTACCTTACAACCCTACAAGAGCACTACGCTCCCAGAATGCAGG
>NC_045741.1:27821861-27821982 GCF_008692095.1 Etheostoma spectabile
TTAGGGCATAAAATTTAATATTGTTAGGGAGTGAGGAGTCGCAGCGTCCGCCTAACCCAGCCGACCTGCTTCTTGTCATAGTTGTCAGATTTATCTATCATATAATCAAGCATATAATAAA
>NC_045741.1:27822399-27840609 GCF_008692095.1 Etheostoma spectabile
TGCGTTGCCTTGGCGACGTATGATTCTGACGTCTTTGCTTTGCTACGACTGTAAAGCTTACCTGTCGCGCTTCTGAAACGAGTACGGTCACGTGACTGAACAACGACGTGTGATTGGTTAAGCACAGTCACGGGTAGAGCCTTCAGCGGAAGACTCTCTCTCTCTCTCTCTGTCAAATAAAACTTAAATGAGACGACGCTGCGGTAAAACATGACCGTAGTAACGAGTAACAACTCATGTAGCCTGATGTAGCGGAGTAAGAGTACAGTTTCTTCTTCACTAATCTACTCAAGTAAAGTAAAAGTATAGTGATTTAAAAACTCTCCTAGAAGTCAATTTTTTCAAAAACTTACTCAAGTAAATGCAACGGAGTAAATGTAACTCGTTACTACCCACCTCTGATAACAACATAATGATTCATTATGAATCCAGTCATTCCTGATTCATCCCTCACTCGTTCCTTAGTAATTCACATTTTTGTGCACTGTATTGTAAAGTGCTGCCATTTGTTTTCATAGAAAAAGGAAACAATTGAAAGAAAAAGCATACCCAGTCATTCTCACTGGATACCGTAGCATGTAATAGTCTCTGTTGGGGGATGGTGAGGCAGCTGTCGATATCCCTCTCTCTGGAGCTGGCAGACAGGCATAGTCTCTACTGTGGCTGCCATCCCATCAGCTTGCAAATGAAATGAACAGTATCTCTCCACTGTTTTCAGATGAATCAATTCCCATGCACTTTTGAATACATTTTCATATTTATAAATGGTTCATGCCTAAATGTTCAATAAAAATACTGTATTTATTACCTCTATCTAGCTTATTTTTCACATCTTTCCTCATCCAACATCACATTTTATACATTCACAAAAAGGGACTTTATAACAACATACTGGACATGCTTTCACCATCCTCACATAAAAAAAAACGTAATACTGACACAAATTTCTCTAAACATTTTCACAGCATGATGATATTGTTTGTGAGAGACCTTTATTCCGACACCACCATCTGGCCAGTTTACATTTACATCCCCATGTCTTCTAAAGAAGGACCTCCACTTTGAGCAGAACAGCCTCATAGAGTGTTAGGGGGGTTCTAGACTCTTAAAACCCAGTTCAGACCAAAGATTTGCATCAAGACGAGTTGAAACTTGCAACTTTTTCCAATGTGCCGGTCTGCAGAGTTCTGAGTCCTGCCAGTTCACACCAATGAAACGAAACGAGACGGTGTATCATCTCCACTACTTCTGTTCTAACTTCCGACTTTTGGGCTTTTTTTAGCTGGATATATCATTTGTTACATCTAAATATGAATGTGGATAACGTTAATGATATTGAGATGATTGCTATAGTTACATTTCCAGTGGTAATTTGGCGAATACATGTTTTATTTCTTTGATTCGCTGCTGTGTTTTAACGCCGCTGGGCGCTCCCTCTCTTCAGTCACTCTCTATCACTCTCCACCATATAACGTTACAGACTAGACTTGAAACTAGCAATTAAGACCATAAACATAAAAATGTTTACTGAGGTAATAAATCAAGAGAGAAGTAGGTTCATTTCCCCATTAGTCTTGCATTGTCAGACCTTTCTCCACAGTGCTGTGGAAGAGGGCCTGGCTATTCAACTCATCATTCTGGGATGGGTGGCTCTTCCAAATAGCCTTGGAATGGAACTTTTTGGTGGAACATGTATACATTCAAAAGTTGTTGTAGTCGTGCAACAGAAAACTCAGATTGGACAGATAGTCTAGCTAGCTGTCTGGATTTACCCTGCAGAGATCTGAGGAGCAGTTAACCATGAGAAATTCACCGGAGTTTAGTCCAACGCACAGGAAGCGTTTGGTACCAAGAATCGAGTCAAAAAAAAGGACATACAGCGTAATTTCCAGCGGCATTTTCTCATAGACTTCGATTAAAGCTTTTATAGTTTCAATGTTTTGACCAGTGGAGTCGCCCGCTGCTGGAAAGTAGAGAGAATGATCTTTAAGGGTCTTCCGCCTTGGCTTCACTTTTCAGGCCCTGCTCTACCAGCAAGGCCTGAAGACTCCACCTGCCACAGTAACTTTTTAACAGGCAGTTTTTTTTGCCTAGTGAAAAACAGGAATTGCTTCTATCCTGTCCTATTCATGGTAGCCTATTCATGGACATTGCGCCGTCATCACGTGCTGTAGTAGGGGGCCCGCCTTGATAATCCAGCATAAAGGCATCATTTCCTATCTTGTGCTGGGACACACATTCCTACGGTTTGATAAAGGACTTATTGGACTTTAACATTGCACCTACAATAATGTGCTGTCCTTAATTTAGGTCATCCTGTACATTTCCTCTGTGGTTTTTCCTGCATCCAACGTGACTGTGTGTTTGTGTGTGTGCGTGGGGGGAACAGCCGCATTTCAGCGACTTTATAGTGAAAAAACGTTACACATGTACGATGATGTTAAAATGTAAACAGGTTGGCAGGACTGTCTGAAATGTTTTGCACCATCTTTGGCCTCTACGTTTTGTTGGTAAATGTGAGATGTTTGAGTCACACATGTCATGTATCAGAAACCCGTTTGACCCGTTCTCACTCCCGCTTGGTCAGTGGCTGCACATGGGACCGCTGGGAATGGGGGGGGCCCGGCTGTCAATCATTGTCTTCCAGTGATGCGGGCCCCTGGTTAGTCCAGGCCCATAAGCAACTGCGTACCCTGCTTATTGATAGTTACGCGTCTGAATCACTCAATTCTTATTGGCTACCCGACAATGTGGCAGGTGGAGTGACAGTGTTCCCCGCCAATTGCACCCGCATATGGCAGGTGGTCAGGCCATGTTTACCAGACATACAGTCCATTTCTAGCTAGCTTACAGCTAACTTTTGTACATTTCTGTACAAATTGGCTGTATGGGAAAAAAAACTGACTGCCTTTTCTGCCTGAGCAAACCTATAGGTTGTAAGTTGTAAGATGAAGCATGTGTTATATCTTCATTCACAAATTACACAGTATCTCTTTAATACTTGCAGTGGAAACATAGAATTTTTTGTTTACTATTGCAGGCCAGAGAGAAAACGTATCAATATGCTGGTCACACTGATCACAAACAGATCAGTTCTGTATCACATGAGGGGGAAAACAGCTACACAGGAATATTTTTCACTGCACTGTGAATGTGACCGTAGAGAGCCTCGGCTATGCAGGTCACATCACATCTGTGTGGTGCATATAGAGAGAGAGAAAAAGGGCAAAATTGGCTGACCTCCGTTCACTGAGCAGTTGCATGACAACAGGATGCATGCAGTGGATACATTCAGTTGCATACCACATGAGCCCATTTATTAAAATAATTTATTAGACCTTCTTTGAAAGAACTTTGAAATCACTCATTGAACCAAAACTAACTCAGTGTCATGTCAGATATTTCGATATGTTACACACACATGAAGAAGAGATTTGACGTAAAGTTTTAATCTTGTGATGTGATCAGGCCTACAGTTACTTTGTGATGGTCTGTTTATGCGTGTCTTGTGTTCTATATAACAAGACAGCCGTGTCTACTGAGGCAGAACAAGAAACAACTATGAATAAGCAATGTGCCTATTTATACCCTGAGCATAGTGAAAAATAAAGCCTTGATTTTTCTCAAATTCCCTTGTCCTGGCAGACAGGTATGAACAACCAGAATAACTTCAGGAAGAGCTGCTGGGGCAATTTATCCTAGGTTCTGAAGGGAAATGCATTCAGCCTGACGGCATGTGTAATAGAAGCAGCCTCGACACTATAGCTTATTAAGACAAATAAGCCCCAGTGCCAGAGGAAAAGTGCAGGGGAGCCTTAACGTGATGCTGTTATTAGGAGGCAATAGAACTGAGCCACTAGCTTTACACCACACCACATCCAATAAAGTTGCTCTACTCTGATCTGAAGGGAATGGAAACATCTGTCAAGATCTGTGTACTGCCATCTAAATCCTGCTAATTGTAAAGTGAAGCAGGTCTATTGTTAGTCTAAAGCCCTGCTAGAGTCCTCTGGAGGTTGAAGCATTTAGTAGTAGTGTTGGACAGAACTAACAATATCTTAACGGTTATATTTAGAGATCTAAAGGGGCTGTACTCCAAATACTGAAAAAAAACAGGGATTGCCTCCACATGCCTTTCCCAAACCATTCCTCAATACATGAAATGCTGATGTTTATTCACGGACTCATGCACTAACACTATCAAAACAAAGAACAGAGAAGCTCAGATTACAACACACACAGAGGGAGTGTGATGCACTCTCTGCTCGGGACAACATTACTCTACTTCAGTCAGACAACTCACGATTGAACGTTTATATTGTGTTTGGCGGCCAGACTCCAACCTCATGATAAAGTAGCTTCCCCCTGGCTGGAACCTGTAGGTGGATGCTGGGGTGGGGGTGGGGCTTACAGAGCAGTCAGGTACGGGTACAGGGCGGCAGCGCCATTGACGAGCAAATTAAGTAGACCGCCAAACTGATGGGGTGTGTTTGGTAAATGATACAGAGAGTGAAACATGTCACACGTGGGCTTGATATCTAATATCTTCCTTACTTACTCTGTGTTTCTCTCTGGAAATCTGCTGCTTCTCCATTTCTGTTTGTCTATCCTCTCGGAGATAATACAAATTACACATAAGTTTGCAACATTTCCGATACCCGATCTCTCTACATTTCCGCATCCATCCGCATTTTGTCAGGTGGCCTGTGGAATTCTGTATTGTATTCTTTTCTACTACTATGGGTTGACATAGAAACGGTCAGACATACATTTAAATGCCCTCTGTAAATAGAGAGTTTTACATGCTGCCGCTTACCAGGGCAGTACATTACAACATACTTTCACTTAACTTTGGTGCAATAAAGTCTAGACTCAATCAGATGTCTGTGCTCTGCGTAACAACAGTACAGTGGAACGTTTGCCTTTAACAGATTGACAGTAATAACCTAATATACCATCATTACGGAGATTAAACTACATTCTCGGTTATATTTGTATTGAATAACGCATTCCATAAACAGAAACATGACTCTTGCAGCACACATGAACAGATGTGCAATATTAGCTCACACATGAATTAGCATTCTCGTGAATTTACCAACTGTTACTAATGTACATTCATAAATCCTACATAACATAATCATCAGACTTACTTATTGATATACGCACACAGTAGTATCCACAAAGTTAGTCCAATGAGGGGATGAAGGAAAGTGTGATAGCATTCCACGTTAATGCCCTTTTCTCTTTCGCTCCATACCTCTGTGTCCATGCCAAGGCGCAGAGCATGACCTTACCGCATGCTGATATGTTACTAGACCAGGTAGAGCGAGATGCTATACTGACAGTGAGAGAGAAAGATTGCATCACTACAAACAGGTTGCAGGTGAGGGGGGGGGAAGTAGCTTCCACTTAAGGGGCAGCACAGAACAAAGCCCGACGTAAGTGTCTTTGCTAGTTTAAGACACAGCTGTCAATTTTCCGTCCACTAGGATTAGCGTGTGTCAGACGGGGGGGCATCTCCTTGTCAACTGGCTGACACCCTCAAAGAGGCAAGACTGACCCCACTACTCAAAAAACCAACACTTAACTCGTCACTTCTGCTCCAAATCTCCAAAAGGCATCAAATGACAGATTAGACATTCGTATAATATGTCACAAAAAGTTAGATTTTATTTCCATCATTTACACTTTCCAAATAACAGAAAACTAAAAAATGGCGTCTGCAAAAGTTTGGGCACCCTGCAGAGTTAATACCTTGTACTGCCCCCTTTGGCAAGTATCACAGCTTGGAAACGCTTCTTGTTTGAGGTATCTTTGCCCATTCGTCCTTACAAAAGTCTTCCAGTTCTTTGAGATTTCTGGGCTGTCTGTCACGCACTGCTCTTTTAAGGTCTATCCATAGATTTTCAATTATGTTGAGGTCAGGGGATTGTGACGATCATTGCAAAACCTTCAGTTTACGCTTCTTGATGTAATCCACCGTGGATTTTGAGGTGTGTTCAGGATCATTATCCATTTGTAGAAGCCATCCTCTCTTTAACTTCAGCTTTTTCACAGATGGCATCAAGTACGCGTACATAATTTGCTGAAATTTTATTGAATCCATTTTTCCTTCTACTTGTGAAATGTTCCCTGTGCCACTGGCTGCAATACAACCCCAAAGCATGATTGATCCACCCCCATGCTTAACAGTTGGACAGAGGTTCTTTTCATTAAATTCTGTGCCTATTTTTTTCCGGTGGTCCATTCCATAAATACTGAACGGTCCCTAACCAATCATAGAAGTCCTGCTTAGAGTTGTGTAACACTTAGCAGAGAGTAAAAAGAAACTGTCGAAACCGGAGAGTTCACAACAGTTGGCAAACTGAACCTTTTTGCTTGCACGGTTTTCACTAAAATGCATTTACCTCATTGTTTGAAGTTCTGGCCACGTCTTACGTGAAAATCTGACATTATAACATTGTAGATATGACAGAAAAAACAAGCACTAAGGGGTGGCATGAATCTGTAGGGATTTGGCTTATGAACCGGAGGGTCACCAAGTCCCAGTAAAATTTTAATAATAATAAATTGAATTTGTATAGCGCTTTTCCGAGCTCAAAGTCGCTTAACACGAGTAGAGGACAGTGTTTAAAAAAAAAAAAAAAAACTAAGGATAGGCAGAACAGAAAAGAGGGTCTTCAGACGGGACTGAAAAATGGTGAGGGACTCGAGAGTGCGGATCTCAGGGGGAGGGAGTTCCACAGCCGGAGCTGCCTGGAAAGGCTCGGTCCCCAAAACTGCGGAGCTTTGACTTGGGGACATAGAGGAGACGGTGTGGTGGATCTGAGGGCCCGTGAAGGTTGGTAGGGGGAGAGGAGGACAGTGAGGTATGACGGGGCAAGGTGGTGGATGGCTTTGTAGGTGAGGACCAGGATCTTGTATGTGATCCGGTGAGAGATGGGAAGCCAGTGAAGCTGTTTTAGGACCGGAGTGATGTGGTGCCAGGATGTGGAGCGGGTGATGAGACGTGCAGCTGAGTTCTGAACCAGTTGGAGCCTTTTGATGGAGGTTGAGCTGATGCCGAGGAGTAGTGAGTTGCTATAGTCGAGTCGTGAGGAGATGAAGGCATGAATAAGTCTTTCGGCAGCAGAGGGAGTGAGTGAGGGTCTGATTTTAGCAATATTTCGAAGGTGAAAGAAGGAGGTTTTGATGACTTGACGGATGTGAGGCTCAAGGGAGAGGGTTGAATCAAAAATCACACCAAGGTTGCGGGCCACCAAGTCCCAGTAAGATTTTGTGTGTGTGTGTGTGTGCGGACATGTGTAACAACAAAGTGTGAAATGTAATATCTCACTGTGTATTAATATAAACATGTATTTGCATTCTAGATAATAATTAAATGTACATTTAAATTGTTGCTGATGGTATTAAATGTTTGGTTGAATAACAATCTTTTATTATATATATATATATATATATATATATATATATATATATATATATATATAAATATGTTGCAAAGTGGGCCTTTAATGCAATGAGTGAAGCCTGTGCATGACTTGCGTTTTACATACAGAGTGCTGAATCTATGAATAGCTTATCTGCCGGGAGGCAAAGGTGCGGAAATCACAGCGAATGTGTTGAGTAGATACAACACTGTTTCTGTGTTGGAGTCTTTCTCCCGCTGTGACGTACTGAGTCATCTCCTAGTGAGGTGAGCAGCAGCTGCAAGGTTGGACACACACTGGAGGGATGTGCTGCAAAAGCTTCACAACGGCGAGCTGAGATCAGCTGCCCGAAGGGCTTCATTGGCTTCTGAGTAGCCACAGGTGCAGCAGCAGGATGACTCAAAACCAATAGATGGAAAAGACTGATAGAAGCCGGCTAAAGCTACACTGGCAAAGCAGGGAGGATGCAGATTTCCAGCACACGCTTACAGATGAGAAACTTACATATCATTCAGTGGAAAACATTTTTGACACAATGAAGCAAAAAGTGTGTTCTGTGTTCACCTTCACTTTTCAGTGTGTGGACATGCCCCTCAGTGGATTCTCCCCACACCTGACACCCATTCCAAATCAGCGCACCTGCCATTCATCACATTCATCTGCCTTTAAAGACAAGTGTGACTTTACACTCCATGCCGGATTGTTGCTTACCACCAAACTCAATTTCAGAATTATCTGCCAACCCAGCCAGACGGAGATCCAGCACCCCTTCTGCCAACCCAGCCTTCTTCAGACCCAGTACCCCTACTACCCGCTCACCCTCACTATCTCAAATAAACAAGATTCTTTTGCACCAACTTCAGTGTGCGCCTGAGTTCTGTCCCCAACCCTGACACAAAGACTGATTTAAGCACTTCATTTCCATTCTGTTTTTTCCTTTGACATGAGTTCAATAATACATATGCAATGTTAGATATAAAATGGGCATAATTTGCATACTGACCTCTTAAGAATATAAAAAGAGTTTTGTATACACAGTTTGGAGGTTTCTACTCAACAGAATGCTAATTGCTCATCAAATTTAGTTCACATGATCAACTTTACACATCATGGGCTCATTTCTAATTTTAAAGCCAGAAGAGCATAGAAAAGGGATTTCTCCGGGTGCTTGGGATTACTTCCACAGTCCAAGAACATGCAAGTTAACATTATGACATCTCTAAATGGCCCGGCCGCTGTTCAGGCTTTCTGTTTATGCTTTCTGGCCCCTGTGGATTTTGCTAAAATTAAAACTGTTAAAAAACTCAAACTAAACCCAATGAGGCCCATGACGTCACATTGCGTCCACATTTGAGTAGGTTTACATGACTACATATAACCCCTAACCCTAACCCTAATTTTATTTTTGAAAATATGTTAATTGATTTTCAAGAAAAAGAATAAGGAAAGAGGAGAGGGAAAAAGGAAAATAAAAACCTAACAAAGAATTCTAAATATACTGAACGTTAAGAACACAGCACATCTTGGATTACAATAATATTCCAAGGTCATGGTAAGGATGGATACTATAAACAAAAACATCTTAAGATAAAAAAGATAAATGAGTTTGACATCTACAAATCACATACTAATTTTCACAGTGAGGTCTTATAAATAGCCAACGTCTATGGGTTCACATTTTTAAGATGATTCAGTATTGGGTCCCATGTCTTGTCTAACTTGTCTCCTCTGTCTTCATTATAAAATCTCAGTCCTTCCAGATGCAAAGTATTTGACAGTTCTCGCCGCCACAAACTATATGAAGGCACAGAGTCCATTTTCCATACACATAAGATTAACTTTTTTGCAATCAGTCTTTTTATCCTTCTCGTACAATTTGTTTTTCAGTTTCTCTAACTCTGAGTCTCTGTCCTTTACCTTTTCTTGCGGAACGAGAAGCTCCTTGTCTTCTGTTTCATTTCCAGGCCAGGTCTTAATGAACTTCTTCTCCAGTTTCTTCCTCTTGTCCTCCATCAGTTAGACTTTTGTCACCTTGCTGTCTTCTTTTTTAGCAAGGTCCTTGGCAAACTTCTCCTCCAATGCAAAAGAGTTTGGCTTCTTTGCTCTGCAGCAGGTTTGTGGTCTCTTTGTGCATCTGAGAGAGACTCCGTCACCTTGCTAATGTCCAGGGTTATAGTGTCCATCTGGTGGATCTGTGCCTCCATCCGGTCCACCGTCTTCTGGTATTCAGTCTGGTATTCACTCTGGCTCGCCATAGCTTTGGTAGCCTTCTGATGAGTTTTGTTTGACCGTGTTGTTGTACTCTTCTATCTTCTTCTGAGGGAATTGAAGACTTTTCTTCCATTTGGAGATTTCTGACTCCTTTGAAATGATGGCAATGTTGCTGTAGAAACTTCTCCAGATGGCTTATTTTCATGTTGCCTTCGTGCTGCCTGTGGCTGAAATTCTCCCTTTCTTCCAGTATTTTTTATTGCTTTGTGCCAGGCTGCGTATCTCAGCTCTCATGCGGTAGATCTCATTGTACGCAAGATTAAGAGCATTTTGAGAAGGGGATGGATGGTGCTGAGGACTCTCTGCAGGTCTATCCATGGCACTTGAGTAGTGCGAATAAGACTTTGGTTTTCTGTGATCTGGAGTGTACTTGTCTGTATTTTGTGGATTAAATCATCTCTGTAGTAGATCAGGCTCAAGTGTAATACACGGACACTTGCAGCCCTCAATGTGAAAGGTACTTATATGCTTTCAGACACACTGAACAAAGTTCTTGAATTCTGCATACATACATGTAACGCCCTACAGCGCCTTTCTATCACATGAACTACTGCTACTACTAATACTACTACTACTACTACTAGCATTTTTCTAGTCACTGTTCCATTATCTTTATTGTGACTGTTATTGCCACTCTGCATCACACCCTCAACCGGCACCGCCAGACACACCTACCAAGAGCCTGGGTCTGACCGAGGTTTCTCCCTAAAAGAGAGTTTTTCCTCGCCACTGTCGCACTATGGTTGCTCTTGGGGGAATTACTAGAATTGTTGGGGCTTTATACTTCATAAATTACAGAGTGTGGTCTGAACCTACTCTATCCGTAAAGAGTCTCAAGATAACTCTTGTTATGATTTGATAATTGAATTGCATGAAATCCTTTGTAACTCAATGAACACAAATATTCCAACAGCTTGTTTTTAAATTCCCTGTAGAATTAAAAGTGGCAAGGCCATGTCATAATGACTTAGGTATCAGGCAGTGCATCAATAAAGGCGAAACACAAAATTTCATCAAAATCAGAGTTTTGTCAGAATTTCATCTCTATTTTTACATACTATGCTTCCCTCAATACTTATTATAGATTATACCGACCCACCCCTACCAACCCACACCCCTACCATCCGCCCACCTCCCCCACCCCCATCCCCATTTACCTGCCTACCCCGCTCATTGCTGGTCCTCATTCACTACAGGTCGTACAAACACACACAGACACACACACACATAACCACAACAACAACAACAAATAAATTAAATAAAATAATAAAATAAAATGAAATTCTAAAATTTTAAATAATCCAACCTGGAGGTCAGAACATAAAATTAAAAAAGACCTGAAAACGTACCTGTACATGACAGCTCTCTGTTAACTCATTTTATTTTGTAACACTACTCTTTTAGATTTTCTACAATGGATTGCTGCTGTTAAAGCTGCAACCAGCCAGAAGCAGATGGGCTCCCCCTATTAAGTTGGGTTCTACTCAAGGTTTCTTTTGGGAATATGGGAGTTTTCTCTTTGCCACTGTTGCCATATGGCATGCTTATAGGGGGTTTAGGGTTAAGGCTGCCAATTTTCCGGTCGTTGTGTTCCTTGTGTGAGTGTGTGTGTGTGGTGTGTGTGTGTGTGTGTGTGTGTGTATATATATATATATATATATATATATATATATATATACACATATATACATACAGTATATATGAATTCAAATGTATTATTATTATTTTATTCTCTATTATTGTGTTCTTCCAAATCTTCCAAATGTAAAGCACTTTGAGCTGCATTCTGTGTATGAAAGGTGCTATACAAATAGCACGTGTTATATTATTATTTTTCTCCTCAGCGTAGGAGAAAAATAATAATAGGTTAAAAGGTTAAAGATATTTACTGAACTCGCCTGTCTGAAGTACAGGGGCAGGGTGTTCCACAGCTTCGGTTCATAATGGATAAAAGCAGCTTCTCCACTTTGCTTGTGGCGCACTTTGGATACAATTAAAAGATTAGCATTGGAAGATCTACGTTTTCTTTGTGGTTGAGACGATAATAAAGGGGCTATGCCATTCAGAGCTTTATTATAATTAACATAACCTTAAAATAAATTCTATAGGAAACAGGGAGCCAGTGCAGTTCAGCTAGCACGGGGGTGATGTGCTCTCTCTTCTTGGTCTTAGTTAAAAAACCCACATTATGCTCATTTTCAGGCTCATAATTGTTTTTTGAGTTTGTACCAGAATAGGTTTACATGGTTTCATTTTCAAAAAACACCATATTTTTGTTGTACCGCACATTGCTGCAGATCCTGTTTTCACCCTGTGTGTTTAGGTCTCTGTTTTAGCTACAGAGTGAGACATCTCACTTGTTTCAGCTACAGAGTCCCACTTCCCACATCCCACTTTGTTGGCAGTAGCACATGTGCAGTAGCTAGGTAAGATCACATCAGCTACATAACTCTTTCTCCAACTTTGGTCAGTACAAGGCAGGATTAGCTGGGAGACTTTATCTAGACAAAGGGCACTTGTAGAATACCTGCAGAACAGGGACATGGAAGTAGTTCTTTTGGAGATTATGATGAACAAGCTAGCATGCTAGCGCTAGCATGTGCTACAGTTAGCCACCTTGTCTTGGCTAGTGACGTAGAAAGCCGTGCAGATTTTGATCAGCTTACCTAGAGACTGAAGGCAGAGCACATTCAGAAACATGCATCTCACTCAAAACAGCATGGATAGTTTTTTTTCTCCAGGTTTGTATGTGTGTGGAAGTACCAGAGACACAAAATAACACCCCAAATCCCAGAACAAGTATTTTTTTCATTATATGGGCATTTTATAAGTCTTTAATTTCTTTATATATTTTTTGGGAGACCAGTAAAAAAATGCATGGAAGTAGTTTAACCTACTAGTGATAAAGGCATGGATTAGTTTTTTCTGCATCTTGTTGAGTTAACAAAGGCCCCACTTTGGCAATGTTTCTCAGGTGAAAATAAGATGTCTGGGTAACTTTACTGATATGGGGCTTTAAGCTTAACTCTGTATCTATCGCTTTTTGCTCGCAGGTTTCTCTATAGAGCTCCCCCTACAGCTTCGGGATAGATATTTGGCAGCTCCCATGTTTACTCGTATCTGACCCCTCCCTTGGTCAGTCTGCCGTTTCCTCTTTCTCTGTTCCTCCGAAAATGCTTTCCTAGGTTTCTTTTTCTTTTTTGCCGGCTCAGCCATGACGATAGTGTGAAAAACTCCACCACTACCTTGTTAGCCGGTTCCTGAAAGCCCGTATGTGTGCAGTGCCGTGAAGCAGTCCGTTACATCGCGAGACCTGATATCACACAATCCTTCGTGATGCTGAGGCTGGCGGTTCGCCGGCCCAAAGTTGGTTTTTCTGCTTACAAGTGCTAGTGTGAAGCGAAACAACCATTCCAATGATTCCAGAGCTGTTCAATAAAAAAACTGCATAGTTCACCTTTAACTGTGTGGGTATTAAAAAATAAAAAACGTGTGGTTGTTTGATTTTCGTTTTAAAATATGACATAAAATTGAAGGGTCAAAAGGGATGAGCCAATTTTTGTTTTTAAATGCTTCGATTTTAACAAGAAATAAAATTTAAAAAAACAAGAGAGAAAAATTTCTTTTTTCATATTCTATTCTGAGAATATGTCATTTACAAGGCAACAGTGGCAGGGTACCAGTGTTGCTTTGCCCAGGTTACTGGTGACTTAAACATTTTTAGTAGGGATGGCATCGCCACAATAAGAGCCACTACATGACAGAAGGGTATTCTACATCAACAGTTTGAGTTTACAATAAAATAGTGACATGAAAAGAAAACGTAGGTTGTTTAAAATATTGTCACCTCTGATGACAAAGAGGTTAGTTAGCATCAAGTGAAGCAGTAGTCTAAATATTCTCATATCCATATCATATCCACATATATACTATATATAATGTTCCCGTTATAAATCACAGATTACCCCAACGTGTGCGTACATGAATCAGCCTCTTATCCCGTCCTGTACGTGGTCATTTTTAACTATAAATATTCAGTCCTGACCTATAGAATAAGATTTAACAGAATTATATTATATCCAGACAAGCCTTAGTGATGAAGTTGAAGATTGTATCCCTATTGCAGACGGCAAAGCAGACGCTGTTGTGACAGCCATCAAGAATGTCATCTTAAAGAAGGATCTCCCAACAGATAAACTCTGCTGTCTCGGGACTGATGGGGCAGCTGTTATCACAGGTGATTGTGTTATTCCTTTATGAGTTGTATCCAACGTTTGTCACTAAAGAATTATATTTTAATTCAAGTCATATGAATGGAGTTGCAAAGCAACTTACAGCTTCTGAAAGATTGTGTTTGTTGCTTGTTCTGTCCACTGACTGGCCCTCGCCTGTAAGGACTTATTGAATGATATGAGGTACATGGCCATTTTTTCAAGAACTTCATATATATTTCAGGAACAGTGCAAATCGTACTGCACACCCTGGGCAGCATTCACAAAAAAATAGGCCGGTTAAAGTGACAAAAACACAGAAAATAAAACATGGAATAAACGCAGTGTGGTAAATATGCAACCAAAAGCATCAGAAAAAGTTTCAAAACTAGGTGGGCCAAGGATGAGGATGCTATTTTGAAAGCGAACCCGTGTCTACTGAAATGATTTGCCCAAAATGAGTCAAACAAACTTTACTGTGTGTGTAAGACAGATAAGCCAATCAGGCTTATCTTTCCACGCATTGCTAATTTATGGCACTTTTTACTGAGCTTTGTGTCCGAAGTCTGTAGAAATAAAGTGAGTGTACGTGCTCCCTTATTGACTTTAAAAGAATAAAAAGAAGTTTATTTTTATTTTTTTAACAGGGAAAACAGACTGAGACCTTGATTTCTTTTACGGCTGTGCCCTGTGTAAACATCTCAACAAGTACAGTTTTTCAAACATACACAAACAAGGGAGGTCAGAAACATTAAAAACAAGTAAAAACAAAACAAACATTGAATTCAACAAAAACAGACAACATCATAATGATTAGGGATGAGTGAGTACAGCATTATCTGTATCTGTATCTTATCTGTTTACCACATGAATATCTGTATCGGATCCGTATCGGACTGGGCGGGGCCCGGAAGGGTCAGATTTAACCCGGAAGTGGGCAGGTGGTCTCTGAATGTGCGGGGTTTAACGGTATGTTATTTAAGCATGCAATTGATATGAGTTGATCAAAAAAATTTATATTTATTGCTGATTGAAAACTATTTACATGACAGCATCGAGCTCAGATCAATGGGTGTCATGGTAACAAATAAACTATATACAGTACGTTTTGCAACAATGAATACAAACATGGGTCGCAATTATGAAGTAAAATGTAATGAAAAAGAGTTTCATAATCATATAACTTCTTTTTTAACTTTAATTTTTTATGATCAGTGTGATTGTTTTTGTTTGGTTCTTTTTATTTTTTTAATTTCTTTTATTCACACAGGTATATGGTCTGTGTTGTGTGTGTGTGTGTGTGTGTGTGGTGTGTGTGTGTGTGTGTGGTGTGAGTAGAGAGAGGACACAGAGACAGAGGGGCGGGGGGGGGGGGGCAGCTGACAGTAAAAAAAGAAATCTCCGATGGCAGAGACGCAACGGGAGTGCATTCAAGCAGCATGTCTGAAACCCACGTTCACCAGAAATCTACTATGTAAGTATGTTACTATGTAAGGACTACACAACCGAAGTAAAAAAAAAAGCTGAAGCTGAGAAACCTAAACGTTAAAGGAACAGATCCGCAGACCCGACTGACGGAGCGGGAGCAGCGAACGGAGAGAGAGAGAGGAGAGATGAGAGAGGAGAGAGAGAGGAGAGGGAGAGAGAGAGAGAGAGAGAGCATTTCTCCTTGTTCTGTGTGTGTGTGATTGATCCGAGCGGGTTTGTAGGCGGGGGGCGCTGTGATTATCACAGAACGCTGCGCGGCCAGTTGAGGAGTTTTATTCAATCCGAGCACGGATATTGACTCATATTACTCGTATAATACTTGTACTCGGCAAAACTGCTTTATCCGTACCGGATACTCGTTTCAGCCGAGTATTCGGATCACCCCTAATAATGATCCTCAATAACATTTTTTAAATGGGCAAGGGACACCAGAGTATCTAGCTTAAGTTTAAGCTGCAGTTTGTTCCAAATAAATGGTGCAAAAGCATTGAATACCTAGATCTGTGAAGACTGCAGGCGTTTCTAATGTCATCCACATCTGTGATCTGGTGTTAAAATGTGGGTGAGATGGTATACATGGAGGTTTTTTTAAAGAAGTGCTTTGTAAATAAACAAGAGAGCATGTTGGTCTCGCCTCACAGATAAAGGGGCCCAACCCATATGTTGGTAAAGGCAGGGCCGGCCTGTGGCTTAGGCAGTATAGGCAAATGCTAAGGGCGGCAAAACCACCAGGGGGAGGCCCGGCCTGTGCTGTCCTGTAACGTAGGGTGACCAGACGTCCCCGGTTTCGGGGACAGTCCCTTATTTTGGCGTACCTGTCCCCGGCTCGGGACATGTCCCCGGAAAATGTCCCCGGTTTTTCACTGTGACTGAAAGACCCGAAGTTGGAATGAAAAAAAAAACGTAGCCGTATAATCGCACACCCAACACAGGCTCCAGACAGCCAGAGCCAGCGGTGCTCAGAGATGTTTTAGAAGCCGTATTTCGATGTTAAAAATCACTGGTTATTACATGGAAGTTGGTGCGTTTAGCGAACGCAATTTCGCGGACTTTTATGTTTTAAAAAGGATCTTAATCTTTAACAGAAAGGTCGACCTCCTTAGAAATCCTTTCCATAATGTGTCAGACACTTAGAATATTAATCTGAGTCTGTTAGCAGCTAAAACAAGCACTTTTATGAACGTATAAAAACAAGCTGGAAATATCCCATTAACTTAACTAGCGATCTTCTTTAATACTGCATCAATGTCAAAGGAAAAATATGTCCTCAGTAGTTTTATTGTATCTGATTCTCAATGAGCCGTTCCAGAAAACAAGCCTTGAGCAGTAAAGCAAAAGCTGTCAGTAGTTCAGTAAACATTTACAACATTATGAAAAATTTGAGGATTCTATTTGAAATATTAGGACTATAAGGACTTTCTATCTTGAAATATTAGGACTTCTATCTTGAAATATTAGGACTTTCTATCTTGAAATATTAGGACTTTTCTAACTTTAAATATTAGGCTTAGGACTTTATATTTTGAAATATTAGACTTTCTACTTTGAATATATGACTTTTTATCTGTAATATGGGCTTTATCTTGAAAGTATAAGGATAGGATTTTTTTCTGATAAGGCTTACCTGAAAATAAGGACTTTTAGTCTTGAAATATTAGGACTTTTTTGCTTTTATCTTGAAATCTGAAGGAGGATTTTTTTCTTGAAATATTAGGACTTTCTATCTTGAGGTTGTAGTGGAGTGGAGTAGGAACTAGCAGCAGGGGTGGGTCTAGGATGATACCTTGGGGGGGGGGGGCTCAGCCTAAATGAGAACAGCTCTAGGTCTAGTGTCCCCTGTTTAACAGTTTTACAAAAATAAAAAACATTACTTGTTTTGGAGGTAGTGTAAGGTGAATTACGGGGGGAATCTTTTCTGAGGCTGAAAAATGTTACCCGCGATTTTCGTCCTGAGAAATTACTTGGTCACCTTTAATTATAACGTCACCTTAATTAAAACAAAAAAAAAAACAAAGCGCCGGACTTGCTTTTGACCTGAATCGATAATCGATAATGTTCAAAGCGTCCTACAAACTGTCTGGTGCACAGGGGGCGGAACAAAAAAAAAAAAAAAAAAAAAAAAAAAAAAAAAAAAAAAAAAAAAAAAAAACAAAAAAGAAACAGTAGAGGGAGGTGAAAAAAAAAAAAAAAAAAAAAGGAGGAAAAAAAGACGGAAGAAAAAAAAAAAAAGGAAAAAAAAGGAAAAAAACGGGGAAAAGAAAAACCGAAAAAAAACGTGACCAAAGACAGAGAGGTAATGTTACGTAGAAAGGTCGGATGAATGATAATGATTTACTATTTTGGCTGTTGCAGAAAAAAGAACAATGAGTGATAATAAGCCCATCAGCCGTTAGCTGACATAGTTGGGCTAATCATTAAACTTAGCGAGCGCTATCTGTAGTTTAACATCCAAGTTAACTGTTACAGTGATTTTGTCAAGGGGGGGCGCCACCTAAAATCTTGCCTAGGGCACCAAATTGTTTAGGGCCGGGCCTGGGTAAAGGGTACAGTGATGAGTGTTGTGACCATCCCCCGTGATAAACCTTAGTGCACAATGGTAAATAGCATCCAGTGATCTTAATGTGATAGCTGAAACATGCATAGAAATAATATCACAGTTATCTAAAACTGATAAAACAGTAGCATGAACAATTTGCTTTCTCTTCACAGACGACAGACAAGCCCTGTTTCTATAAAGGAACCCTAACTTGAGTTTTATCTTTTTTCCTAATTCAGTAATATGTTTTTTAAAGGAGAGCCTATCATCT
>NC_045741.1:27840619-27840880 GCF_008692095.1 Etheostoma spectabile
CTAAGTATTTATATGCAGGGACTTGCTCAATTTGAATACTATCCAAACTAGTAATTGCAAGAGTGTTTTTAACTGAAAGTTTAGATCTTAAGAAAAACATAACATTTGTTTTCTTAACATTAAAAACAAGTTTAAGCTGTAAAAGTGACCCCTGTAGTATTTTAAAATCAGTAACAGTAACTGCAGAAATGCCAGGTCAGCTGTTCGAATGCACCACTGTGTCATCTGCGTGTAAATGGAATTTACAATGTCTGATATCAT
>NC_045741.1:27840890-27853087 GCF_008692095.1 Etheostoma spectabile
GTTAATATACAGTGAGAACAATAGAGGGTCAAGTATTGAAGCCTGTGGTACCCCTTTAGGCAAGTGTAAGTGTTCGGACTTGACCCCATTATAATGGTTGCCGATGTCCATCTTCGGTACTGGCTATTTTATGTATGCATGAGTGTATTGTTGTTTTTTCCATGTAGATAAAATATATAAGCTGTGTTATCAGAGGCCTGGATTAGTATCACGGATTGTGTATGGTCTGAATTTGGTGTATTATTCCCTTCGTTTGACTAATTGATGCATCTAATTGATGCATCTATAAAATGACACTGGGTTGTGACAAAATCATCATCAGCTGATTAATCGGACTCTGCATATCTTTTTTGGTGGATTAAAAGTTGGGATTTCTCCTCGGGACTACTGCAGCGACCCTGGAGCTGAACGGACCATGACAAGGTTGCGTAAGTTGCCCGTGTGGACAGTAATTAACTGCGGCTTCACGCTTCTCTATGGGGGCTTTTCTGGATCCGGACTATTTAAGTTTAAGTTTACTGAATTAATTTGTTTTGTTGGGATATTGGGGTGTTTGGGGGGAAACGTATTTAAATGTGTGGGATTCTTTGAGTGCTTTAATATATTTGTATAGAGTGGGTGTGCCCGATGTTTAATTCGTGGTGTTTCTAATAGATGCAGTTATATTCGATGATCTTCTTTTTGTTTTATTGACATGTTTATTGAGCCAACATAAAGGCAATTAGGGTGTTTGTGGTGTTGAGGGTGTTCAGGTGTTGTTTAAATAAAGTAGGTAGGACTAGACTATAGCTTTTCTTTTGTAGATTTCAGGGATCCGCCCATTACCTAAATTTTTATGCGTTGTACTTTTCCCTTGCCGGGTGAGTAAGGGAACTGTTACACTATCAACCATGACCGCCTGAGTTCTCTCTTGAAGATAGTTTTTAAACCATCGGCAGGCATCAGAACCCAATCCTAAAGCAGATAGTTGGTTAAAAAGGATAGCGTAGTCTACAGTGTCAAAGGCTTTTGACAAATCAACAAACACAGCACAGTATTTTCTATCATCTAAGGCATTTGCAGTATCATTCACAACAAGCATAGTGGAGGATGTGGTACTGTGTTTGGATCTAAAACCAGATTGATTGATGCAAAGAATACATGTTTGCAGAAATAAAAGTTTGTAACTGTTTGCTGACTAAAGATTCTAAGATCTTTGCCAAAAAGGGGAGCCTATAGATGGGTCGATAGTTATCTAAATTACTACAGTCACCTCCCTTATGCAGTGGTCAAACAAAAGCTGATTTCCACACCATAGGGATATTTTCCGTACTTAAGGTCAAATTGAAGACGTGTGTTACTGGACTAGCAATGAGAAGTGCAGTGCACAGTTGAGTAAAAATGTATCTAGATTGTCAGCGCCAAGGATTTCTTGGTGTCAATGGCGCACAGGGCAGCTGTAAAGACAGTATAATTTCTCTGTTTAAGTGAGTTAACGGTTTTCCTAAATTTTGCAGGATCTCTGCAGAGTCTGTCATAGCACTTAGAAAGTAGTTTGATTTAGCTCTTTTGACAGCTGCAGTACACTTGTTTCTCAGTTGCCTATAAAACAGCAAATCAGCTGGGGCACCTGTTTTCCTCACTAAGGCCCAGGCTTGATTCTTTTTCAGAAAAAGACTTAGATTAGTCAGATTTTTAACTCTGAGGTTGTTGAGCGGAGCATGTTTACAAGACAACTCTGTAAAAATCAAAGAGAAAAAAGCAAGGGCTAAAACTGGGTCCAGATAGCAGCATGTGGATAAAAGCTCAGAGTGATTTAAGTCAAGAATAAAAGCTTGCTGCAAGAAATGTTTAAAATTTTTCTTAGAGATTATACGGGGGCCTGAGCGTTTTCAGGCTGGTATCTAATACAAGCAATAGGGCAGTGGTCACTGATATCATTTGCAAAAAACCCACTGGCTGTGTATTTATGGGGGTATTAGTTAGAATAATGTCTAATGGAGTAGATCTTTCTGTGTTCTTTAAGTTGGGACAGGTTGGCTTTATCAGCTGAGTTAGATTTAGCTCATTACAAATGCCTTTTAATTAATCCAGTGAAGATACCAGTGAAATCCAATCCAGGTTAAAATCTCCCAAAATCAGTAATTCTGAGTTTGCATAATTAGACAAAATATCAAGGGGGCGGCGATATACCCCTGCTAGAGTTAAATGAGCGCTATTTTCAAATACCACATTCAAAACTAGACATTCATATTGGTTTGGGACAGAGGTTGACATGTACGCAGAAGTATTGAAGCAGTATTTTACATAAATCACGATTCCACCACTTCTGGTCACTAAGACCAAGAGACTGGATCACATCACTCCAGTTCTGAAGTCTTTACAATGGCTTACCTGTGTCTCAAAGAATTGTTTCAAAGTACTCTTGCTAGTTTAAAATCACTTAACGGTTTAGGTCCAAAATATATGCTGTGATCTGTACTACACTATGAACCACCAGACCTCTCAGTCATCTGGGACAGGTCTGCTTTCTGTCCCCAGAGTCAGAACTAAACAGGGTGAAGCAGCTTTCAGTTTCTATGCCTCATATCTGGAATAAACTCCCAGAAACCTGTAGATCCGCTGCTACTCTCAGTTCTTTTAAATCAAGGCTGAAGACCTTTCTATTGATGCTGCTTTCTTTAATGACTAATCATTTCTTTAAATTTTTATGCTGCACTGTAAATTTATTCTTGTGTTTTATGTTTCTCTTTGTTTTTAACTGTCTATTCATGTGTTTTACCTCTTTTAATGCTTGTGATTTTTAACTGTTTTACTTGTGTTTTATCTGTTTAACTGATTTTGTGTAAAGCACTTTGAATTGCATTGTGCTGGGAAGTGCATACAACTAAACGCTGCCTTGCCTTGCCTTCTGCCAATTCTATCAGCTCTAAACATATTGTAAACAAACAAATAAAAAATAAAACAGAATTACACAGCCATTATTCAGATACAACCAGTAAGTCAGCATTTGATTGAGTGACCATAATTTCAATAAAGTCCAACTTTTGGATCAGGCTTCTAGCGTTCAAAAGAATTATTCCAATGCCATTTTTAAGTGAATGCCTATCAGATGGAGAAACCAGGTTGGGCCTTAAAGCAGCGCTAGATGAACGATGGGCTTAATTTTATTGGGACAAGATTACAACTAGCAATACCTCTCTGCATGCGAGAGGACCTATTCACAATACGGTGAGTGGAAAATAATTTAGGAAGTGCAGAGAGGTTTTTAGTTTTAGTTTGTTTTATACTAGCAAATGAGGAAGTGATTAATGAAACTGGGAGAGGAGCATTAAACACGGGCTGAGTACTCCCAAAAATCCGACCTCTGAGATAGTACACATCAGGTAGTGAAGGCTCTGCATGAAGCGAGAGTCAGAGACTTGTTTGTTGAGAGAATGTTGGAGCCACACCTTTTATTATCCCAAAGAAATAGTCCTGGTCGATTTGTAAACACTAAAAAGTTATCCACAAAAGGAACTCCTTTCAAACAGCAGTAACTCTGTAGCCAAATGTGTAGTTGGCGTGTACAACTGAAGACCATATCCGTGTAGCGTGGTGATGGAAATGGGCCGGAAATAACCCACTGCTTTTCAGATTCCAGCGTTTTTATCAATGTTTTAAAATAATCCCTTAGTTTCTCAGACTGCTGGAGCTTAATGTCATTTGATCCAACATGGACAAGGACAGTTGAAGAGGCGGGTTGTTCCTGATGAGCAACGGCAGTATAAAGTTTACGTCAAGGATCCTAGATCCAGGATAACAGTAAGTTTCAGCATTTCTAATTGAAACATTCCGGACCATGGACGAGCCCACCACAAGAACAGACAGGTTGCAGATGGGATTTTTAGGTTGATGGCGGGGCCTCTCCCGTGTGATCAGCCTCCTAGTAGGTTTAGGGGGGATACCCACAGAGACCCTAGGTCTGACGGAGGGTAAGGGCTGAGACTGCAGCAGTGGCAAATTGGAGGTGGGTTCCTCCAGTTCAATCTCTTCCCCAGTTGAAGAACCTCACAAACATCTGAACGATTCCATTTTCTGGAGTAATTTTGTCTCTCTACAGCGATCCAAGCATCCTGGGGCGGTGCAGAGGGCGTGGAACAGACCAGGCCATTTGTATCACCTAGCCTGGGCCAAGGCTCAGTAGTGTAAACCGACTGTGGTTTCAACACCAGAGGCTCAGAGGTGGAAGTACTGAGCCAGGGACAGGTGACGTTGTTTTCTTGACCTTCCTTATTTGGCGCAGGACAGAGACTCTCCCCTCAAGATCAGCAATCTTCTGGCTCAGATAAAAACAGGATGTACATCCTGGAGTGAGCTTAGCCATGAACAGATACTTAATTTTTAATTTTCTCCTCCGAGTTCCGCTGCTGTCTTGTGGCTCTGAATCCCTCTTTTTCTTCATTGTTGCTTCACAGGGTTGGGGACGGCACCACGCAGATACTGGTAACAGGAAATCAGGAACTCAATATGCAGATGGCTGCACCTGGGCCTGGTGGTAGCTGGCTGCTCCTGAATTTCCAAGCAGTTTACTTTAATGCAGCCTTTAAAACCAGTAAAAGACAACACTAATACTACGATAGCTGGCTGCTCCTGAGCCTGGTGGTAGCTACTCCTGTAACTCTGCTCCACTGCTCTCCACTGCTGTCCAATGTCCAAGTTCAGGAATACAACAGGGAAAAGGCAAAGTCCAAATCCATCGGATTTCAGATCCAGGATACAGAGCGGGAGTGGTACCGTAATGTCCAAGTGTCTCTGTCCAATAGTCCGGAGAGCCAGTGTAGAGAGCAGGAATGGTGGGTAGCAGGAGTGAAGTGGCAGCAGGAGTCAGGTTCACAGAACTGTGGCAGAAAGAGACCAATCAGAACGAACAAAAAATACAAGCGCTAGATCCAAACAGGAGGAGTCAGCAGCGAGACTATCGCCTTATTAAAGGGCAGTTTCTCTCGAAATGGCCAAGAAAGTGTTTGTGAAACTTCACTTGTTATCAAAAGTTTAAAACATAGCATTTGTTTTCATCATGTGTGAAATAAAAACTTTGGGGGAAAAAGTGCTGAAAATAAGCACTGAAAAGTGTCAAAAAAAGTGCACAAAAAGTCTGAAAATATGCCAGAAACATGGAAAAAGCACCACAAAAGCGTTGGCAAAAGGGATTAAAACTTGAAAACTTGTTTTTTATTAAAAATGACTCAAACCGATTAATCAACTCTTTTTGGCGTCCTTTTGATGCTTTTCTTAAAGTTTTTAAAGATTTTTTTTGGAACTTTTCAAAACTTCTTGATGCTATTAAAAGGTGTGATGCAGTAGTGTTTGAGTAGTAGAGCTTGTAGGCAGTGCATGCTACATGCTACATGTTGCTTCTGCTCCCCACTCTCTGCTTCCAGCTACTGCCTCCGGACAGCCCTTTGTTTTCAGGGGCGGAAAGAGGAGCCGGGTGTGTAAGCCTCCTCCGCCGGTACATAGCCTCTCAACTGCCAAGACCTGGTACACGCCTCCCCGTGGCACAAATGGTAACTGGTCCCTTGTGGTTCCAGGCTAAGTTGTACAGAATCTCGGAGCAGCAGTGGGCCCCAGAGACGCGGCATGCAGGCCCATCGATGAGTGGAAACACCCTGATCCCCGTCAACCACTGTCCCAGTTATGGGTAAATAGCCCCAGCTATATGTAAACAGTTTGTTTGCATCATCATTTAATAAATGTCACTTTATTATTATATGTTGTGCATCTCCCTCTTTTGTTGTGGCCTGTGAGCCGATCATAACAGGTTGGGGGCTTGTTTGCCGTGAGCATAAAACCAGGACATTGTTTGTGGTTTTCTTTAATTAATCTTAGTTAGTTACTGGTGAATTAATTTGGTTTAGTTGAGCTAGTCTATTGTTGTTTAAATGTTAAGTTGCACTACAGTCATGTGTAATATAGTTTGATGTATAAATCAGGGAAACGCTCATTTCCATCCTAAACCCCCAAAATATAAATTGGCACAAATTATATTATATGTTAATTATAATATACTAAATATAGGTTTTTGTCCGCAGGTACGCATTGGTCATCCAAAGAAAATAATTATCTTACCTCCTGCTGTCTTTGGGGTCAAATTTGACCCATTTTTAAAAAGTTTCTAAATCAGAAATTTGAGTTTACTTCAACCAAATTGTAAAAAAAAAAAACGTAGATGGTTCCATACAACGCTCCTCACAAGTTAAATAAAGGATCCGTTCACTATTTTCATTGGAGGTGGGTGTTTTAATTTCATACTATTTTAAGAAAAAAAAACATTTAAGAACCCTGAAAAAAAGTGACAGAAATGTAGGGGAAAACAACAAAAAAGTCCGAAATAAATCAACACAGACATCGTAAAAAGTGAGAAAGTGGGACACATTCTTGATATATCCAAGGTTTGATCAAAATCTGAGACAGTAACAACGACAACCTGTAATTCCATTTTAACCCAGAAGACTGACAGCGCACAGGCACCTGCCTGAAAAATAGCCAAGACATACAGTGACTTGAATTGAAAAGTTTACACACCCATGCTAAAGGGAACTTTGCCAGGATGCATAGTATCCTGATCCATGAAATAACTGGCCTTTAATAACAAAAATCTGCCTGCTTCTATGGGAATTTAACATAGGGGTATGTATACTTATGCCCCCTGTATTTTAAGGAAGGACATTTATTTATTTACTATATATTATTTATTCACAAAGACAATTAGTGTCCTTAAAAGGTGGGATTTTCCAAATTTTTTTGAATTATTGCATTAAGATCAATTTCCAAAAGATGTTTTTTTATTCCTCTTTTTAATCAACTTTAGCATGAGTGTGTAAACTTATTCAAGCCACTGTACATGTATCTATGTACTAGAGAAGTGTGAATATTATATGAGGCCATCCTCAACCTTACAGTGGGATACTAGCTACGTAGCTAGTAATGATCACTCAGCGTGTTGTTGTTAAACTGTGTGTAAAAAGAGCGGAGCCGTTAAATCACCGGTTTCAGGTACGCACGGCACCGTCTGGATGGTTTCAAGGTAACGGTAGGTAGCTAACAGTAGCAGATCAAATCTAGAAGAAACACTGCAATACTAACATTACATTATCACACCAAGCAGAGCCGGATTAACCATTTCATTTGCCGTGGACAACAAGAGTCAAGACTAACGTTACTAACTGCGTTACGTTTTTCAGTAACAAGTAATCTAATTGATTACTCTTCCCATTTTAATAATGCTGTTGCCGTTACTGCCAAAACATGTGGCGCGTTACTATAATTGAAGCTGTTTTTTCTTCAGACCAACTTAATCGCTGAGCCGAGAGGCAAAGACTTTCTTTCTTCCTTGGTTAGTGGGCTGAGACAAGCGCATAAATTGGCTGAGGTTGAGTAAAATATCATAGTAAACCAATCAGAGGTAGAGTTGTGCAGGTGTTAAGCACGCATAGTCAGACACAACGAACAACACCAGCAAGTTGATCAATGAGAGACAGGTATGGTGTTATTAAATCGAGGGGGGGGAGGGGGGACTTTTCCAGTTAAAGATTTTCCACCGTGGTCAGAAACACTGTGAATTTAGAGTGGCTACTCGCTCCGTCGCTGTCACTTTCTCACTTATCCCTTGCTCTATTACCCACACACACACACACACACACACACATCCACACACACTCACACACTCCGGCTCGACGCACACACCAGCGCAAAAGAATAAACATCATGCCACTTATGTTATTTTACACTACAAAGAGT
Organism: Etheostoma spectabile; assembly: GCF_008692095.1. NCBI lineage: Eukaryota > Metazoa > Chordata > Actinopteri > Perciformes > Percidae > Etheostoma > Etheostoma spectabile. The sequence continues at coordinate 27,848,652 of NC_045741.1, forward strand.
GTATATATTTGTTATTTATTTTGCTATAGTGTTTAACAAGCATTAATTAATTTTGCCCAGTTGTGGTCTGGTGAGTGGCAATAAATATCAAAAGTTCCAAAACATCTATGTTGTTATATGTATTGATCCACTAGACATAATATCAACAGACATGGCATCTGATTTGAGGCTGGCCTCACTTTGTCCCACAGCAACATTAAAATTGTTTAGATGTGTGTACATTGTTTCTGTTAATAATGTATTGTATTAAGTGTCCATTTCATTATAATATTCAGATTTATCAGAAATAATTGAACATGCACATGTATTTTAAGTTCCATTAAAGAGGTGTGGACGGGGTCACATTTGAGCATTTAAAATGTTTTTTAAAGTAACACATTAGTTACTTTCTGAAGTAACAATTAAGAATTATTAAAAGAAAAACTTTTGGTCATAGGGCGTGGCCGTGGCGGGGCGGCCATTTTGTGCGTTTCTTTATCAAAACAGGAAGTGGGTGTAACTTGAGTGTACATTGTCCGATTGGCTTGAAACTTTTCAGGATTCATCAGAGTCCGCCCCTGACGACATCTACACGTCGCTATTGGCTCAAAGTCATAGCGCCCCCTAGTGGCAACAGGAAGTAGGCCTAAAAGACAAGGTGCTATACTTTAACAAACTCCTCCTAGAGATTTCATCAGATCGACTTTAAATTTAGTCTGAATCATCTAACGACCTTAACTGATGAAAAGTTATGAAAAGAAAAAAATTTTGTCAAACGGTGTGGGCGTGGCATGGCAGCCATTTTGAGTGTTTAGCGATGAAGGAGAAAGTGGCTGTAACTACATTGTACGTTGTCGTATCTGCTTGAAATTTCCCACAAACACCAAGAGTCCAGGCCTGAGGACACCTACAGGCCAATATGGACTTTTGGAGATAGCGCCACCAACTGGCAACAGGAAATCCGCCTTATATGACAAACATCATTTGATTTACACGAAACTTCAAATGTGTGGTCTACATGTGATACTGAGCCGCCCCCTATAATTCGGCCACGCCCCCTTTCACATATAATGAAATGTATGACGTAGTTCCATCTTCATTGGTGATGTGTGGCCCGCCCCCTATGCTTAAGCCACGCCCCCTTTCATTACTGCTGACCCATTTAAGGTAGAGTCTTGTGTGAGGTATCATTGAACTCAGCAGGGAGTTCCCTTTTCATTGATGACGGTTAGAAGTGTCTGAGTTTCCTGCACAAACGCACGGTCGCAAGGAGCGGTGTACGCCAGTAACCCTGATTACATTTTGTGTCTGTTAATAGGCACAAAGGCACTCAAAAACTGGCCCAACCACTGCTGTATTAGCTAAGCGGAAGCTCCAAGACATAGCTGCAGCTACTCCAGTTTGCTAGCAGCAATTTGTTTTTGTTTTTTCTATTGACAGTCCTCGCATATTTATAGCGATCAAGATCAACGTAAACATAGTTCTCCTTTAATCGGAGAATGTTATATTTGGAGAAAAAAAGGCCTTATTCTGAATGTCCAAATCGAATATACTGTTTGCATGACTTGTATTGTTATATTGGGAATATGTATATTTGTGTGCATTTAAACATACTCACCTTCATCTTCATTCTCTGCAGACTGTCAGGATTTCTCACAGACGTGTTTGACCGAAGAACCCCAGCGGCGCCTGACCCTGTAGTAGCTTCAACTTCACCCATGGCTCAGACAAAGCAACACCAACACACACACACACACACACACACAAACACACACAAACACACACACACAGACACTTCCTGTGTCAACAATAAAGACACGTAGGGATGTTTTGATACCAATATTTATTTACCAAATCAAAGCCAGATATCACAAATCTGCCTCAGTGAGTGAGCAGTAAATGGCGAGAACTCCTTATTATATTTGTTGTTTTTTACTGAGCTCCAGGACCATATTCTAAATTTTTCTCTGAATTCTCAGAGTCGTTATCAAGGTTATTAGACTACGAGGGGGTGACTGACCCTTTGGAAGCACAGAGGAGCGCATTGCACTGCACCTTTAATTACTAATATCAGACTTGGGTTGTCATGGTTCATGGCCGATTCGGTCAGATTGAGAGATGAGAGCGGCTCCGTCCAAAGTGGGATGAATGCCATCTCTCCTAATTAGACCAGGCTTTCCCCAGAATGCACTCCAGTTATCTACGTAGCCCACATCATTAGCTGGGCACCACCCTGACAACCAGCGGTGGAAGGATGACATGCGGCTGTACATGTCATCGCTGATCAGATTTGGCAGGGGTCCAGAGAAAACTACTGAGTCTGACATTGTCTTATATTATTATATTATATTTTATATTGCATTAAAGATCCGCCACCCATTCAGATTATCTGGTATTCTGTCTTTAATGGAGTGGTATGGAAATTTTTAAGTGGCATTAACTTAAAAAACACTTCTCTGTATAACGCAACACAGTTTAACACCACCACGAGACGCAGCCTCCAAAATATCCATGATAGTTTGACCATTTAACAAAAACTAAACATGTGCATTATATTAAATGAACATTATAAATATGAAGGCATGATGTATTGCATGGATGGAAGATTAGACTGACCATGTGGACCCGCTTTATAATAATATAAAGGGATGGAGTATTTTTACTTTAGATAGCTTAAGTGGCAACACTTTATAATACGGGACACAAAAATGTTACTTAGGAACAAATGAGGAATAAATGAGTAACAAATGGTTAGTTCATGATTAGTTACTGATTGACTCTGATTTAAGCACTAATGATTAGTTACTGGTGAACAGACTGGTAGCTACTGTTAAATCATTGAGTAACAAATGGTTGATAAAACGGTAGTTACCCTTTAAGTACAGTGTTTAATGCATGTTTTCTACTTGTATTTTTTATAATGTGGTACTACTGCTTTTACTTTATATTAGTAAAGCATCAGAATATCCATCACTGGGAAAAATGAATGGCACTCAACGGTTGCATGAATACTGAGAAGAAGAAAGAAAATAATTCAATTGTATTTATAGTGTCAGATCAAAACAGGGTACAAGCGGCCGAAATGGGTTTCCTCAGGAGGGTGGCTGGCGTCTCCCTTAGAGATAGCGTTAGAAGCTCAGTCATCCTTTGCGTCAAAAGGAGCCAGTTGAGGTGGTTCGGGCATCTGGTAAGGATGCCTCCTGGGCGCCTCCCTAGGGAGGTGTTCCAGGCACGTCCAGCTGGGAGGAGGCCTCGGGGAAGACCCAGGACTAGGTGGAGAGATTATATCTCCAACCTGGCCTGGGAACGCCTCGGGATCCCCCAGTCGGAGCTGGTTGATGTGGCTCGGGAAAGGGAAGTTTGGGGTCCCCTACTGGAGCTGCTGCCCCCGCGACCCGATACCGGATAAGCGGATGAAGATGGATGGATGGATGGATGGATATCAAAACAGGAGTTATCTCAGGACTCTTTATAGCTAGCGTAGGTCTAGACTACACTCTATAATTTACAAAATCCCCCCCAAGAGCAAGCATTTGGTGCAACAGTGGCGAGGAAAAACTTGAACCTGACTGTTGGTCAGCAGGTTGACCAACAGGTTGGGAACAGAGACACTGATACAGATGAGAAATTTGATTAATCATACTTATAGCAGTTGGCATGATGCACAGTAGATAGATAGATAGATAGATAGATATTTAATGATCCCAAAAAATGGGAAATGACAGTGTTACAGCAGCACACAAAAAAATTATAGTATCAAAACACGCAAACAAATGTATGCCTTTCTGAGAGTATTCAGTTTATGTAACGGAACGGCACTGCAGATTGGACCCAAATGCAGAGAGGCGAGGAGATAGCAGCAGTTTGAAATGAAACAAATTTAATCTGAACAAAAAGAGTCTTACAAACAGGTAAGGAGCAGGTACGTAAATCCAAATACACAGGAAACACGAGGGAGACCTGACACAAGAGAAAACTACTACAGTACAATGATCTGACAGCAGACAAGGGGAACACAAAGGCTAAATACAGAGGGTAACGAGGTAAGGACTAAAACATATACAAGATCAAAAAATAACACAATCACAAGGACGAAATATATAACAAAATACCAAACCATATCAGTTTATCTGTTTTCAAAAGGCACGTTAAGTAGACTAGTTCAGAGTTACTGCGGGGGGCTGCCAAATTATTACTTTTTAAAAAGTTTTTTCAGATATTAAAATGAATCCAACATATTATTAGTAAATTTAAATCTGCCTATTTGTGGAAAATAAAGGTGGCCATCCACAGATACAGTTCATTCTAAGGGGTTCACTGTGCCACATGTATGTTTAACATTAAAACATGATTTGTTAAATCCCTCCGACAATTATTATTTTTAATAGCGTTTTAACTTACAAAATAAGTTTGTAGAGAAAAAAAGAAGAATCCGCTGCAGGACTGAGGGGGGTCTG
>NC_045741.1:27853097-27864850 GCF_008692095.1 Etheostoma spectabile
GTGGCAATCGTCATTTACATACTGACATTGATTTGGTCGAGGTTAAACCTAGTGCTGGGGTCTTTCCTCTGGCCCCTCATTGTCTTTTCAAACACACTAAAAATGTATGGATAAAGGTCTTAGGTCGGCCTAAATTTTTGTAGGCCCAGTTTGATATGCAAATTCATTTTATACGATATATGTAGTAAGGGGTCCCTGATCAGTCTTACTCTCTGTTGAGGGTTCCTTGGCTTGAAAAACGTTGAAAACCCCTGGCCTAGTTAAAAGGCCAATTGTAATGTTTTTTTTAGTTTGGTGTGTGCCAAACTTTGAGCTTCATGTGGTTCCCGTGTGTTCCGCCGGACGACGCTAGGAGCTGTCCGTGGTGCTGAAAGCCTGAAGCACAGCCTCCCAGCGCAGAGAGAGCAGAGAGAGCAGCGTCAGCGGCTCTACAGTCCACAGGCTTCAGCCACTGGAGTCACACATCTCCGTAGTCTGTAGACTGTAGTCGTGTTGGCGGACCGACACCAAGAGCCCATCGTCTCTGTCAATGAATCCATTCAGACAGCGGACCCGGGCTGGAGTCACCGAGAGCAGCGCTCGGTGTGTGTAGTCGGTGTTCGGCGGAGCTCTCCGTATCTCAGTGCGCCAAGAGGAAAAGTGTTGATCCCAAGGACGTTCGCTACCCAAATCTCGAGAAGCGCAAAACAGAGGGGGGGAAACATGATGAATGCTATCAGAGATTATTTCCCTCTCCTGCTTGTTTTTGGGGCGGCGGTGACCGACACAGGCGCCAAAGGTAAGAATTGTCAAACATATTTACTCCCTGTTTTTTATTATTATTATTATTTTTATAATTGTTTAGTGTTCAGAGTGTTCAGAAAAGCTCTCGACCTCATTACTCCAAAATGAGCAGTTTCTGTTTTTTTTTATTTTCGCCTGGGAAGCTTTGCGTTTTCACCGTTTTCTTTTGTCAGTCCGTCCATGTGCTCACACGGCTGCTCTTCCTCGGAAAACACAAACACTTGAACACTAACAGAGATGTGCTATTTTTTCTTACATTCCAGTCAGATAATATACGCAAAGCTCACATTTAGTACCTGTCCTCAAAGCTTTTAAAGTTATAAGTCAACAATAATAACAACACATTTTATAGAATGGAAATCCCTGTCTATTACCCGTTAAAACTTCTTATATGATGCTTCTATGGTTTAGTTATCCCTGCCTCCAGTTTTTTGTTTTTAATGTTCAAGATGAAAAAAAGGAAACTCAAGCAAGCAAACAGACTGATAAAAATGGCATTTTCCAGCGTTAGAAAAAAAACTACAAGTGCTCCATATGAATGCAGCCTATCTCCTGGCGCTCTTGTCTCAGTAGTGGAATGGCTGATATTGTTTTTTGCAGCCTCCCTGCATTATTCATATCCCCTGACAAAATAGAGAAGGCTACAATACATGGGTGATGCTACAGAGTTGACTCCCTGGATATTTTGCAGCAATTTGAACAATCACTCAGCATTTTCTACATCTTTGTACTTCAAATAAAGTCCCAGGGATTATTATTAAATCAATTCTCACACTGCATAGTCTGTGCATCATAACATATTATCCACATTTTATACAAACCCCTCTTTGTATTGGACAGATGACAAGAAAAAAACGTGAAAGGAAAGAAGTTATGTGAAGACAAACTGCGGCTCTGTCAGGCATCTTTTATGTGTTTGTGTAGACACAGCTGACACCAGCTGACTCCACAACCTCGCAATTCAGCTTGTGATGGATGCTTACGCCTGTGTTTGCATAATCACCGGGGAATGTGTTGACTTGTTTTGTGCGTTCAAGTCTCTAGTCTGGCTGCTGGCGTGTTATTGAGTAGTGTGTGCAAAAAAGCAGCCGATCCGACACTTAAAAGGTTTGATGATTTTGAAGTTAGGAGGCAAATGTCATGTATAGAGTCAGTCAGTCAGAAATGCAATTCTATAGTGAAAAGTTCACACACACACAAACACACACACCTTATCCGTACATTTCCACGAAAATAGCTGTCATATTTCAATACTACTGTACATGCAGATGCAAAGCAGTAGTTTGAGTCTGTATTGTGTTCCCAGGAGAAAATTAAGTATTGCTATTGATGATCAAAAATGTAATTATGTAAGTAATTTAAGTATATAGACTAAAAGCAAGCAAGCAAAGTTTATTTATATCGCACCTTTCACAGACACCCGTTACAAAGTGCTTCACAGTCAGAAAATACAACAAAACAAAATGACATCCAATATTTTCAAGCAACAAAGCAAGGAGAAAACACCACAAGAACAAATTAAACACCAGGTATAATAAAACAAAGAAAACTCACGCCACAAGTCTGCACATGCTACCTAAATGCCTGTCTGAACAGATGGGGTTCTAGCTTTTTTGCTCTTTAAAAGACTCCACAGAGTCCAATAACGTTAGGCTTATTAGAAGAGCATTACTGACTGAAAGGCACGGCCTCCTCGAGTCTTAAAACAAATCCAAGGTACCCTCAAAAAAACACTGAGCGGACGACCTGAGAGCTCGGCATGCTGAGTAGGGATACAAAAGAAGAACAAACATTTGAAATATAATTCAGAAATTAAAAGAAAGCCAGTGCAGGTAGATTAAAATAGGTGTAAAAGTGCACTTTAAGAAAAGTTATAAAGGGCAGAATCAAAAACAGTTGTATTGCCAAGTAGTGCACGTACAATTTGCCTTGGTGTAAGGAAGCATAAAAAATAAACACAATCCACAAGTGAAGACACATTGATTATAACATACGAAAAATATAGGAACTACATAAAAATATATTTTTGTGGGAAAGCTGTACAGTTTAGTGCAGAATGTGCAAATGATTGCTTGGGGGTGAGCAAAAGTTCACAGTATAATCTGAAGTACAAAGAATCTATGCGTGTGGGGAGATAGAGATGTAGGATGAGATGTATCTTACTGTCACCAGGGGAGATTTTGCATGGGCACAGAGTAACGCATAATATCTGACGTAGACACATGCATTAATGTGTGTGTCATGTCGGAAGGGTCCCCGGCCTTATTAATGGGGCCAGCTGCAGTTGGGAAGAACCTGTTTTTGTAATGTGAGGTTTTGGTCCTGATGGACCGCAGGGAGGTGGTTCAATCTGGTGTCCCAGAATGCAATACAAAAGGAAATTGGAGAAGCTGCTCGCAGTTGGTAATCGTTTTTTTTTTTTTTTAAAGAAATTGCAGATGGTGGTGGACAGCTCCAGTCTATAAAGTATATAATAAGGCTGAGATGTGGGAAAAGAGAGTTAGAAGCAGGATCACTGGATAAATAAATGGAGTCTTCAGTTCCGGAGTTCTTCAATTACATTTTCTTCTGTTACTAGTCAGAATAGAGGAACATGGTAGTACAGAGAGAGAAAGATAAATTGACACACATACAGAGAAAGAGATTCAACAACTTTTATGTCCATCTTTTGTTAAAGTCCCGTATTTCATTTTTTGTACATTTACATTTTTAATCACTTACACATGAAGTACACAATGTCATCCGTGACAAAGAACAGATTTGCAAATTATGCACATTACATAACGGATTACATGAAAAAGCAGGGAGAAGAAAAACTTGCCATTTTCTCACTAGACACCCATATCCAGGATCTATAAACTGTAATTAATAATGTTATATATATACAGTATATCATTTTAGTTTGAAGATATTAGATAGAAAGTCTTGTGGGTTAACAGGTTGGGAAAAACCTCTCTGGCCAGTGAGTTATCAAATCATTAATAATGGCTGTTAAACAAACACCAAAAGCCAGAATGCTGTTTGTGAGTGTAGAAGGTGATTAACCAAGGGTTGTTACAATAACAGACCTGGTCTGCAGGAGTAAATGTTAGTCTGTCAATAGTCTCGCTTTGCCAGACCTTCCTGCACAGCGCTGCGGGGGAGGGTCTGGCTAGTCCACACATCATAATAGGATGGGAGGAAATTGCTCTCTGGTTTATTTGCATTTCTTTACAACCATCACAATCGTCTTTGGCGGTGCTAAGCGCAGGTGCAAAATATCCTCGGGAAGGAACTCGTACGTTCAAAACTCGTTTCAGTTGTCCAACAAAAAAACTCAGATTGGACAGAGAGTCTAGCCAGCTGTCTGGATTTACCCTACCATGATCTGAGGAGCAGTTAACTATAGTCCCTGTAAATCCACCGGAGTTTAGAACACCAACACAAAAAAAGAGGAAGGTAACGGACATCTGGCTTTAAAGAGGGACATCTTAAAATGTACTCTAAAGTTTAGCTGAATGTGAGACGTCAACAGTCTGTTAGATGGATCCCATACATATCTTTACACCTGACTTTTTTAGTATATAACTCCCTCTCTGCATTACTCTACATCCACCACACTTCAGCAACGAAACAGCAAGGTATTTTATTAATGACTAAGGTATTTTATTTAATAACTAAGCTACAAAGCATTATTACGTTATGCATTAACCATGGATAATAAATTACAACTTCTAAAACATTTATACCACTGTAAAAGGTTAGGGTTATTGGAAATCTCAAAACTAAATAACAAGCATATACGGTTTGGAAATACAATGCATAACCAAACATGCACCTTAACATTATTCATTACCAGGCCCAGTGCTGGCCAAGGGACTGCATGGTCAATCACATTGTCGGTCACATCAGTCACATTGTCCAGGCTTATTTAATATATATGATTCTCCTAATGAGTGACATTTTGAAACCCCTGTGTGTTCTAGCTTCACCGGTCCATCCAGTGGAAATATTCTCTCTGCCCAGTGTATTATTTTAGACACATTTCCACATAACTCAGCCTAACATTTTAGGTATCACTGGAAAAATTGGGATCTTGATGATAATGTGAAAAGAAATGTGGGTTTGAACAATGCTTGGCTGCGTACCACATCTTCGTACTAGTGGCTGTGACATGATTGTGGAGGTTAAGACCTAACCAGCTGAATAACTTGCTTTTCACCACATTATTTTAACATCAGCCCCCTCTGATTTAGTAATGTTCAGTGACATTTATTTTATCCGTCACTGGTGAACTTAAGTTAATAGTTATTTTACTGTTAACACACAATGGAGTGATGATTAATAACATTTACTTGTTGCTCACATCATAACATATAGTACATGAAGTATTTGTTAATGAGATATTTGGATGGTGTTTATAAAGTTGCATCTGCTGATTACAACTTGTTAATGATTTGTAAATACTTATATTTGACTGTTGTATAGATCACCAAGAAAAGATTTAATGTTACTTCATGCCTTACAAACCACTAATTAAGCATTAACTAATTATTATAAGAATTAGTTGCAACTTCATAATAGCATTGAAATAATGTTTACAGATGGTTTACAACACAATTATTAACCATTGACAAAGTATTAACTATCTTTATACACTTTTTATTTTATATTACACGACTAAAATAATGAGGAAAATGTATAACATCATGGATCATTCATGTGGTAACAGTAAAATAACTTAACTTTGCTATCAATTTACCAATTTTATAAACCATCTAACTATGTCATTTTCAGGTTTGTGCATGTACAGAAGGCGTTATGATTTTCATCCCATCATCAGCACTGTGAGAGGCTATTCTGGCTCTAATAGACAAGTATCACCCAAGGCATGTGATACTTAGCATTACCAATGGCAGTCCTCCACCCTGCTCCCTGATTAGCCTGTAATCAGCAGTGCCAGGACCCTGCAGCCTCTTCATCTGGCTGATACTTCATGCTATGATACTGATTCAAAGCTTCGAGTCCTCACTGTCACTGATGCACAAAACAGCCTATTCTGTTAGAGCTTAACCCATAAAACACCTAGTGAACAGCATGTCTTAGACCTCTGACCTCTCTGAAAGGCGGACCGTTTCTCCGCCGGACCACAGAATTTACCAGGGGATTCTGGTGGTGCATGTTTCATACCATTTATTATATAGGAATACTGGGATACTGGATGTTATATATTACCTAGTCTCACATTGCCAGACCGTCCTCCACAGTGCTGGGAAGTAGGGTCTGGCTAGTCCACACAGCATTCCTGGATGGGAGAAAAACATGCTCTGGTTTATTTGCAATCCAATCACAATCGTCTTGTGCGGTGCTAAGCTCCTCACGGAGCCACGGTGTCTCTGCAAAATGGCCTCGGGAAAGAACTTGTTTTGGTGGAACTTGATTAACCCTTTGAACCTGGTTGGAGCATTTTGCATAAAAAATGCAACCCTTTACAATCCAATCCAGTACAATATTTTTTTTGGTTATTACATGTCTGCAACACTGACACTCTCCTCGGCCCGTTCATATATAGATAATTTTGTTGAAAACCTGTGGTTGTGCAGGGAAATTCTTATATCACATTGCAACAACTTTTTCTAAGCATGTTTTTAGTAAACTGTCCTGTATGTATGTATTACACTCAGAGTAGCCAGACTTATTATATACATAACAATATGACACTGAGCTTGAAGCTTTATTATTGGTATTAGAAATACATAATATATTTAGTACATAGTCATTTCCCACAGCTTTCAGCCACATTGCCTTCATCAGCAAATGCTGTTCAGCTTGGTTGTCATGGAGATGGATCAGTTGTTATACATGACCTAGGGTGGTATTTTGGTCACTGGTAAGTAACCTTGTGCTATAATTTTAGATTATCTTGTCAAAAAGATATGGCATACCTGAGCTAAGACATGTAGAGACTGTCTGAAAAAAGGAAGTGAAAATGGAGTAAGGGTTTAAGGGCACCATCAACCAAACTAGTGATTTCTCATTCTTAAAACATAAAATGTTAAAAGGCAGTTGCGGTCTTGATATAAAATCCTGAGACCTCTTTAGTCTGAGACCAAGACAAGACCTAGTGAATATGCGATCGATTCCCAGACGAGACCGAGGCTACGTTTACACTGCTAGGTTATGAGCCCAAAAGTGATCTCCGTACAAAAAAAATGTTTTTATCTCCGGTAGAATAACTAATATCCGTTTAAACTAACCCTAACCTCATATCTCATCAACATTCTTCTATACTTGGCATAAACAGGAACCGCCTGTTACTGGTAGTTGCCATGGTAACGCTAGTGGCTCAAAGAAGGAGACTCCATGACCCAATCAGGCAGAGAAACATTGGCGTCGGTGTTGCCAAAGGTCTCTATTTGCAGCCTTTGAGACTGCAACACTACCCCGCAGATTCCAAACCAAAACGGGTCAGAAGTGTTTCCAAATGTCTCCGGTTTGACGCCTCTGAGACGCCAGAGCAGTGTGAATGTGAGGTGTAAACGTAGAAAAAAGGTATTTGTTTTTTAAACCAAAACGTCGAAATGTAAATGTAGCCCGAGATCTCCAAAAAGTTATCTCAAGACTAAGACTGATCTTGAATACTACAACGCTGGTGCAGTGTGCAGGGGATCACTGTGCCGACAGAGTATGTAGTTAGTTAACATTGTTGCCTATTCAACTCAGATTCATGAGTGAATGCTTTACCTTCACTACCACACTCACTGCTGATTGCTGCTCTGTTACTTACCAGTTTGGCCCTCAGCAGTCATGGAGCGACTCTGCCAGTTATTGTGGACCTGAAATAGGAGCTGATGATGTCCCTAAGGTTTTGAGGTCAGACATTGGGTCCTTTTTCCTTCAGATTACTGTCCAGATAAATACGTTGGCCCTGGCTGACCCGGAGCAAGCGATTCCTCCGGAGTCCCACCCCCGGGGCCCGCTTGCATTGCCGCTGCCTGTCATCATTGTCAGTGCACTGCTGGGGGAGGTGTCTCAAACTAATGGCTGCTTGCAAGGCTGACTGGGCTGAAGGGACTTTCATTTAGGCCAACAGCAACACCTAAGTACACCAGACGTACATACACACATCCCAGGCTTCAGATTCTAAAAAAGGGGCTTTTCAGTACTGCTGGCCACAGTAAGAAATGTGAGCTTCAACAACGCAAGCACACACATTGATTTGTCTAAAGCCCTGCTTCTCTTTTGGCATTTGTCACCACACTGCTGAAGGTTTCCAACCTCAAACTGATGATTGATGAACTCATTCATTCTTCTCTGAGAGGATGCAGAATGTTCTTGAGTTGCACACACACTATACAGGTGCAAGGTTTTTGTCAAGACTTAACACCAATTTCAGTCTACATTTTTCATGAGCAATTGAAAAATTCAACATCACATGTGTGAAGAGAACAGTTCTGGAGTTGTTGTACAGTAAGCAAGGCCACTTGGGGCAAAAACAAACTGTCGTCCCCCTTTCTCACTTTGTGCATTGTTGTGTGTTGATAAGCATGCTATGTACTGCTGCATATGCCATTTGTTGTCTTATATTTCTTTATTTTAATCTTTATTTTAACACGTAAGCCAACAGAGAACAAATTCTTATTTGCAACAAAGACCGGGCTAAGATAAATCATAAACGTGCAAGACAACATACCAAAAATACAGATCAAATAAAGAGTTGATTTACATTTTTTGCAAGCTAATGTCTAAGTGGTATGGCAGTAACACAATACTTATACCACAGTCCAAGTATAATTACTTAATGTAGGACAGAGTCTATATACAGTTTGTGCAAATGGAATAGTGCAAAAGAACATTAAACAAATACGACAGCAGTGCAGGTAAGAATGTGCCACAATTCAAGCAAGAATAAGTGACGGTGCCGAAGAGAAATATACATTTTATGCAAGTCCAATGGGCAGAGGCAGATATTAGGATACTAGATACAAACTAGACGACCAATGGCATCCATTGGTGCCAATCATGTCATGCTCGTCGGCTAAATATACATAGATATATATACAGTACATTCCAAAGTAAAATAAACAAAGCAAGAACCAAACTTCTTTTATATTGCAGATATATACTGCCAGGCTGATTTAAGACGCTCAGAAAATGGAACAAAACTGGCACACCGATATAATAGTCAAAGCGTTGTCCATAATGACGGCGTTTAATTTCTGGGGTTGTTCCGGTGCTGCCGGATGTCCTTCACCTTCCTCTTTCTTTGTGCAGGCATTCTAAACACTTTTTTCGAGTAAAATTCTCATCACACACGTACGTGCACATGTTCCACCAAAACAAGTTCTAGCACCGTACATGCGTCTGGCACTTAGCACCGTCCAAGACAATTGTGATTGGTTTGCAGAAATGCCAGTAATCCAGACCACGTTTTTCTCTCATCCCGGGATGCTGTGTGGATTAGCCAGACCCTACCCCGCAAGGCTATGGAGGAAGGTCTGGCAATGTGAGACTGGCAAAAGCCGGGTGTGTGCTGGTTAAAACCATAGGCAGAGTGAGAGGAATCCCTCTGCAGTTTTGAGCCTGTCAATCACTCTGTACTGTTATTGATCAGCAGTGGAATCGGAACGGACTTCCTCAATTAGATGCTCCTCTTGGGGCATGTCAGGAGGACCTACACAGGCATCATTTCTCCTGGCTTTGTTAGATTGTACTCAGTCTAGCCCAGAACAGCAACAATGTTTGATTAGGCTTCTGTACTGAATGTACAGCCTCACATAAATGCCAGTAGTGGAAAAAGTATTCAGATCCTTTACTTCAGTTATAGTTCTAATAACCACATTAAAGTCAATGTGTGTATTTCCACGGACTGCAGAACGGCTGCTTCCTGACTCCGTCCATTATAGAATAAAGTGTCAAAAGCCTTAAAATAAGCCAAAAAATATAGTAAAAGGCCAAAAAAAAAAAGTCTAAAAAAGCTACAAAGCTACAAAAACATCAAAGAAAAGTGAAAAAAATGCCGGAAAAAGCAACTAAAACGTAGACAACAACGACAACAACTAATTAGGCCAAAATGTGTTGTGGACCTATATTGAAATTCGAAGTCCACTACATTGTTCATTTAGGGTCAAACTGAGCTGAAGTTCTGGCACATGTCTGGATTATAACCTCTATGGCCCCTTGAGGTGTTACATGTCAGGGCCCCTGTATGTTCTGTCCCATCTTTCATTTCATTTGTGTTACCTTTTCTCTTCACAACTTGTAAAACCTGACTGTGTGCAACAACACAGATGCAGAAAGCCTCCTAGACCTGAATAAATAAAGTTAAAATAAATAACATTCACTCACCCTACGATCTTAAAATAACCCACACACCAGCTGCTCGTAGCACCTGTGTTGATAAATCAACCAATGGCCCGGATGTTTACTAAAGATGGCTGGATATATTTTACACTTTTGTTCATTTTATCCTTCTTTTTACAACCAGAACACCTGTTGAAAAATCTGACAATGGGCACTCTCAGTTTTACCTGTAAATAGTTTTATTCTGTAATAGGTATTTACATCCAAAGACTTGTTTGTGGATGTATTTCATCACACTCCATTAGCGAGGATTAAACTGGAGATAAACTGCGGTGGTTACTTCACAGAAACTAGTCCTGGCAACAGCTTTTAACTAGACTCTCTGACAGAACAAATATGATCATTTCATAACACATTTACTGTAAACGGTGAAGCAAAAGTGCTTAAAACTGTTTTACCAAGTCACTGGGTGTGATACTCTGGCTAGATGAAAAAGGGAAAACTTGAAATCCTCTATTCACAGTTTGAGATGATTTTTGCACAGTAAGTGTTGCATCATCTTCAGATTAAAGTCACCATTGTGCCGCTCCTGTGATAAGCAACGCTCTCTTCCTGCCCCCCCCACCACACACACATGCACACCCTGTTCCCACCCCTTTCAACTGTGGTGAAGTTAGTTTGATGTTGGATATTTGACAGCTATTCGCATATTGTGCTTTCACTCAGGAGGTTGTGCTTTCAGTCAGTCTTGACAGAAAACAATACAACACCCATTTGCTAACTGCTTGGTTTTCACCTAGGGACCGTCAATAAATTACGTTCTGAACTTCATTTATTTCCTATATTTTCAATAATTTCCGGGACAATTTATTGCCCAGGAAAATTTGCTATCATGACAGGCCTAGTCTTCCAGCCTATAACCAACAAAAAGGAGTTGGTTGAGCCATCACCGCAGCAGCGTTAGCACGTAGGCTACTTCCACAATGCGCGTTCATGGCTCCAACAACTCCTTCTTGTCGGTTAAAGGCTGGAACACTGTCAGGCTTTGTGGTGCAGGTTGGCACAGTTTTTTTTTTTGTTGCTCTTTGTGGAGCCTGGGCTGTCTACATAGACCTCGTATTTTTGACAGTGTGTTCAGGTTACAGGCAGCTAGCGGATAGTGAGGAGATGTTTTCTACATGTGACAAAAAATGTTGTAGGGGAGAGCCGGGACAGTTGAAACACTTTTTAATTAAACGTAATTAACAAAGCGGTCTTATCACACTGAAAGCTGATATTTTGTCACTAGCAACTTACACGTGTCATCTGTCAAATACAGTTGTATTTTTAGCTTTGGACAAAACCGTTCAGGAGTTATTGCAGAGAAAGTGGGACGTGCGTAATGTTTCATCCGTCCCTCCTGGACGGGACGAATGAAACAGCATGCGGGGACGAATGAAACGTACAGTTTGAGCCATATAAACTTCCAACAACTTTAATATTTTACTGTATATCATGGATGGTACTTCCAAGAGGTGTTATTATAGATAGATTGTTGCAGGACTATGCGTCTTTGTGAATGTCTGTTAATAACTAATTGCCGTCATCCTGAAGCGCGTAAAAAGCGGTTATTGAAATATCATGCACTGTGAATGATTGTGCTATTTTCATAGCTAGAACAGTAAGTTTTTCTATTTATATCATGTTTC
>NC_045741.1:27864860-27865009 GCF_008692095.1 Etheostoma spectabile
TGTAGAAAATGTCATTTCACTAGGTTTCTACATGGGTTAGACCACTGGACATCCAAATAACGCCCCCCCAACCAGTCTCTCAGTCTCCATAGGATAACATGGGGAAAATCGACCCCCCCTACCTGGTGGGCTCAAATATATTTTCATCT
>NC_045741.1:27865019-27877399 GCF_008692095.1 Etheostoma spectabile
GCTTTTCCATGTCTCACCTCCATAAATAATTGTACGAACACAGACATTTGTGCATTTACTTGAAATCCATGGAGTACCAGCCAGGTCGGGGACGGTTGAAACAGCTGTTTCAACTGTCCCGACATAGATATGACATTATCGCCTGTTTTGCTTCTCATGTAAACGAGCATGAAATATGAAAGTCTGGGATTGTGGAGAACACTAACTGGTCTACCGAATAAGCATGCAGTCAAACTTTTAAAGGAAAAACCCTCGTTAATAATCGAAAAAATGTGACCGCTAATGAAGTTTACTTTTGACCATCAAAACGCGTTTATCGGCTGTAACTCCGTGATGAAAGAAAATAACAGGAAGATATTTGGCTGATAGAAGGAGGTTAACACGCTCTATGTTCAGACCTAAAGAAGTCTGTCTATCATCATTGCACTCGGAGAAAACTCGAATGTTTCATCCGTCCCGCGTTTCAATCGTCCCGGCTCTCCCCTAGTCTAAAAAACGCGTGACATCGCTTAGAGCACCTTTAATATAGCCTGTTAAAGCAGTCAGACATACTTGTGACAACAGAGAGAATGCAAATTGATCTAGTGGTGGGGCCAGAAATTAGACTCATGTTGAAAAAAAAAGCTGAATTCTATCCTCCCCTTCTGTGACATGTTGTAAAGCTGAATGACCAAGGAGACAAATGACATTCTTAGTCTGTCTGATGAACATGACAGTGACAAAAGTCTGCTAATGAAAATGCTCTTCTGTTGTGTAGTCGGTGACAGTCATTATCAAGGATTGCCAGCATTATGTTCAGTGTCGTTTTCTCTGCTGTTGATGTGATGCACTCTAGCTCCATGCCTACTACAGCTCTCGTCACCAGCCTGTCAAGTCACCCAACATCCCTCTTCTTTATGCTGCCTCCCCGGCACAACACAGCGTAGGAAAGGACCCTGGCAAGGTGGTGTGTCGGATTTGTACGACATAGCAGAACAGATTTGCATTGGTGGGGGGTGTTTGGGTCGCATAACTTGGAAGCTATTAAACCAAAAAAAGCTGTTTTCCACAGAAACTTAATGGGTTCTTAAAAATATGTAAATAAAATAGGAGGTGCAAAATATTAATTCAGAGTGAGGTGTGGCTTATTAGTACCACATAGCAGAACAGATTTGCACTGGTCTGGGGTGTTTAGAACATCTGACATACAAAAAATAAATGAAGTTCAGAACTTAATTTATTGACTGTCCCTAGGTAAAAATAGGTAAAAAAACAAGCAGTTAAGAGCAAATGGGTGTCTTATTGTTTTCAGCCAAGACTGAGAGCGAGCATAACCCGAAATGAATATCCAAATAGCTGTCAGATATCCAACATCAAACTAACTTCACCACAGTCCCCTTTCATCATTCCTGCCACAGCAGAAAAGCAATTTGTTCTTGGTGTCACTGATCTGATGCAATCAGCGCTGCTACACACTTCAAGGAAAAGTCAGCGGGAAAAGGACACTGTGTTTAATTAAAAGACGAACATTTTGTGAATGTGACAATCATATCATTTGGGGATGGAGGATTGTAAGGTTGCGTGTTCGGCACCTGCTTTCCGATTACGGCTGATTAACCTATCCAAACTCGCCCGTTGCTCTCATCAAGGGCTTTTCAGGGAGCCGGGGCTACGCTCTCATTCTAATTGTCTCCAAGCCTTTTTCCTCTTTAAAGCTCTCAATTGGAAATGAGTGTTATCAAAATTCAGCGCTACTCCCTCTCCCTCAAATGGGGGGGCGGGGGGGGCTGGGTCCTTTACACACAGCTCCTGACACCTCCTGAGAGGAATGGAGGGGTGGAGCACTCTCATTTCCCTTTTCTCCGTCTATCCCCCTCTTTGCATAACAGTCCCTCTGAAGCGAGCGCCGTGCATGTGAAGTGTTTACCCTTGTCTCTGTCACTCAAAGCTTGTTTCATGAAGGCTGCATTCATCTTCTTTACAATAGCTCCTTCTCCTCCCCTGTTTGAGATTTCTCATGACAGATCCGCTCTGAGTTAAATTACAGAGGATGCAAATCACATTTGATGTGCTTCGAGCCCCACCTGCTTCATGTGTCACCGTCACATCCCACACACTGTCATCTTTAAATATCGTTTCGGCTCTCTGGTGCATTGGTCTTTGAATAACACGCCGTGATGCCAATAGTTGCAGAATGAGCAGAATGTCTCTCATTTGGTTCTAAACCTGACAATGAGAACATTCTGGGAATCCAGACACACTTGTACGTACCTTAATTCTCCAAATCATTCTGAGGTTCCCGGCTGCCGCGGTAACACTTAGAGCCAATTTTGTCGCTTGGAAATACTTTTTGGAGTTGTGAACAATTCCTGTCTGTATTCATTTTTTTTATTGAGAGAAGGTAATTATAATTTAAGACGGTTCTCTATCTTTGAAACTGCTAAAGTGAGGACTTATGTAAAGTATAGTGTTTGTGTATTTCAGTTTTGGGGGTTCAATTATGGAATGAACTGAAGGAGTTTAAAATGTGTAAGTCTCTGTTGAGTTTCAAAAAAGCTTTAAAATCTAAAAAATAATTAATAGTTATGAAGTAATGGGGTGAGGGGGTGTTCTCAAACATATTACAACTTTTTTTCTGCCACATGGCTGTTGTGTGTGGAAACTGCAAATGAAAACCCAAATGCAAACAGAAACGAAGACCAGAATGATAGTCGAACAGGTTTATTCCAGTGTCCAATGTCGGGAATGCAATGATGAAAAACCAAATCCTAAACAAATCTAACGTAATCCAGGGTCCAGAACGGGAGTGGTACCATGTCTGATAATCCAGTGATCCAGGGTGGAGAGCAGGAATGGTGGATGGCAGGAGTGAAGGTGGAAGCAGGAGTTAGGTTAACGGAAACTGTGGCAGACAAAGAACAACAAGTACAAGAAAGGAATACAAGCTAATCCAAAGGTAGCGTCAGCAAAGAGCCTAACGTCATTGTCTAAACTGTGATCTGACAAGGAGTGGTAGGTTGACCGGGTATTTGAAGTAAAGGTGATAAGATGTGATGAGCTGCAGCTGGAACCCTGACTCCTGCACACCAGGCCTCACTCCTGCAATCAAGGACAGACAGAGGGGAGGAGAGCAGAGACAGGGTGCAACCAGCAGCCGACTACCATAGGCTCGTTCGAGATGAGCCAGGTCTGCGCAGAATCGATCACCGGCGATCGGCGCGGTGCATGCCGGTTAGATTTGTGTCCGATGATCCCGACTTGCTCTGACGTCATGCACACGTGGGCAACGGAAATCTCACGAGAGCAAGGGGCCGCAGTTCTGAGACGCAGGCGGGCAGTTGCTTTTCACCGACTGCAAGAGCCAGGCGGACCCAGAGCAGCTGGGAACGCCGGCCTCTCAGTGATTTAACAGCTGATTGTGTTACAACATGATGACGTTTTACATAAACTTTTATTGTTTTTGAATCGGAGGGATTTTAATTGCATTTGTCTGATTTAAAGACTTATTCTGTCCAGAACACATGTTGTTGGGCTGATAGAGACGTTTAGAAGTCAGACAGACTAATCTGATCAGATCACGGTCATATCTACGTGTGTGTAATTAAATCAGCAACAGATCGAATGTAGAGACTTGCCAGCTACTCTGTCATAACTATAACAACTGGAGACTGGTACCAGCTGATGTGTGGGTCTGATTATATTTTATTAAATCGGAAGCGACCACAGTGTTTTCACACTTCCTGTCCCGCTGAAGGAGCTGGAATCGGTGGAAACTGTCCGACTTTACCGCAGCTTTCTGCACCGCCCCCGCTGCTACCGCTGCTCCGTCCACTTTACAGGCGAGGCGCAGTTCATCTCGAACGAGCCTAATGGCATTGTTTTGTCATTGATTACATCCCACTTTGCAACACAGTTATACAACATAGACCTTATTTATTGATATTGATTGATGTCAATATCAATCGATCCAACGCCAAAGATTCTTTAAAAATAATGTTGCCCTAATTTTTTCAGTGATTCAATAACTCGTTGGAATGAGAACTAAGAATAATGGTAATGGTAACAGGAATGGACAATTCAACTCCCAACCTGTAGGGGAACTGAAGAGGAAATGTGCTTTGGTGCCTACTGTAAAGGTGCTGGTTGACAAGTAGCTAGCAAATACTAATGTAATTCTTAGTGGGTAACCGTTCAACACGCTCATTTATTTTTAGTACTATTGTTTTGACCACTGTTAACAACTCTCGCCTAACCCAAGAATTCATCAGTAACGTTAACGGTATAGATAGACGACTAGTCTAATGATAATTTAGCTAGCTAGCTGAGCACACCCCTGTCTTCTGCCTCAGTCTCCCGGCGCTGTAAGGCTTCTGTCAGGATGAGTTCTGATAACAGCTCCGGGGACACATCCACAGTCAGCCCCCAGCCAGCTAGCAGCCAGCCCGGTCAGCACTTAACTCTGGTTCTAAGGACGCTTACGGCAGTTTATTGAACCGTCCGGAAACAGACCCAGGCACCCGAGTCAGAACAGCGGCCATTCGTAACGTTACACCTCCGTTAGCTTTGCCGGTGCCCTGCCTTTCACTTTTAGCCATCTTTACAGTTAGCTAAATTTACAAGACAAAACAGGAATAAGGCACCAAAAGGACTAATACTAATAGTAATTTAAAAGACGTGGTAGCATTGGATCTGGACGGGAAAGATAACTCTGGGAGTTGGAAGGGGTGTGTCGCGATTCCCCCTTCTGACACCGTTTGTCGCAATTTTGGTTTTATTGTGCATATTGCTACAGCCCTAAAAATCACTAGGCTTGTACTCACATATTTCAATTTAGTTTTGTTAGATTTCTGGGTGATTCTATAGGGATTATCGGATAGGCAAAAATAAGCCTTTAGGTCAGCCACAATGGCAAATTGTTTCTTTCATGTATGTTATGCAAAAAAACAAAAATTCATCATTTAATTTTTTTGCACACTAACACTTGACACTATAATTTGATTTTGTATATTTACATTTGTGTATTTACTTTGGTTTTGGTTTTTATATAAGACGTTACAGGTTTTTACCACACCCTCATATTTTTTGTATTTATTAAAAATTAGTCGTTTATGCTCTGTGAAACAAAAAAATAATTACTATTGTAGCTGGCAAGGCTGGATTACCAAATTAGTAAAATAACAACAGCCCCAGGCCCCTGAAGGCCCCAGGCTGTCAATATGGCATTTCGATCATTTACAAATGTGTTTGGTAGTATGCCACTAAAGCACAATTAATAACACTGGAGGTGTACAGCCATGCTAGCATCTCTGTGAGGCTTTGCCAAGGCATCTGTAATTACAATTCATCTGGAGTACCACAATTTATGGCAAATCCATCCAATATGTGGGATGGATACAAATTTAATCAAAACCACACAGCTCCAACCTGCTGGTGGCTCTAGAAGAAAAGTCAGAGGATCACTAAAGTCAGTTGGACAGTAGTCTCGCATGGCCAGACCTTCCTCCACAGGCTAAGCTTTGGACGGAGCCACGGTGTTTCTGCAAAATAGTCGTGGAACGTTTGTTCATTCAAAAGCTGTTTTAGTCAACAGAAAACTCAGATTGGACAGAAAGTCTAGCTAGCTGCCTGGATTTACCCTGCAGAGATCTGAGGAACAGTTTACCATAGTCTTCAGAAATCCACCAGAGTTTAGAATTACAACACAGAGAAAGAGGAAGGTAACGGACGTCCGACTGAAATGAGTGATATCTGGCAGAATTTCTGGCGGCACAGGAGCAATCCCAGATGAACAACAGCATGAGTATGAAAGTAGCCTACTAAGGAGCGTTGTTATGGTGATAATACACCGTCTCGTTTCATTGGCATGAACTGGCAGGTGTCAGAACGCTGCAGACCGGCACGTTGGAACAAGTTGAAAGTTTCAACTTTCCCTCTTTAGCACTTAGCTTAGCAACATAGCAACCATAAGCAACACAGGCTCGAGCTGTTTGCTGTATGGTACACATTGGTTGTTGACAATGTTCACATGACTTAACTACACTACCAACACTTAAAAATAGATTTTGTCAATAAGATTTTGTCAGAACAAACAACAGCGTGTGCCCCATGTACAGAGGCTCAGTCCTTGCTGCAACGGCAGTGGGTTTGATTCCGAGCTGCTGCCCCCAACTCCACTCCCCCACTCTCTCCACTTTTGCAATCCTATCTAATAAAGGCCTAAAATGCCCAAAGAATAATCTTTTAAAAAATAAATAGAAAATGCCTCTAAGAGTCACAAACATTATAAATATACAGTTTGTTGGTGTTAAAATACAAAAAAAACATGCTGACTAACATTCTGAGCAATCGTTTGACAGACATGAGAGATTTCCCTCCTGATGTGATAAAAGTGTCGGTGTAGCAGCTACAGAAGCTGTCTCAGCTCTCCTCGTGGCTCTATATATTTACACGCTCCTTTAGTGATGGAGCAGACTGTCATCTTATTATGTACTCACTGTCACAATGTAACTTGGGAAACAACGGTTCAGCACCTCGGCTTTGACAAGTTGGGTTTTGTAATCGACATCAACCGCTCCTCATTTCCCTGACGATATCTCATTTCCTCCTCTGTCAACATCTCATCTGTCCTTCAGGCTTATTTTCAGCCACAACCGCACAACCCGGTCTCATGGCAATTCGTGAAATGGTCACGTTATTTTGATCTATTGATTCGTCAACAGGGACTGGTTTTCTCGTTTATGGGAACGTGACCATTTCACAAACTGCCATGAGATTGGGCTGCAGCAGCCTGCTCTGGGACAACAACGGCTGCCAGGACACGATCCGCGGTCTCTGGGGGACGCAACAACTGGGAAATGAAACGCCACACGCCGACAACAACAACGGGACAGACCGCCACACTCGGGGCGCTCTACAGCAACGGGATGGTTGTGAAAGGGGTGAATGTCCTGTGTTGTTTGACCCATCCACCACCCTAACCAACCTCGTTATGGGGATTTTTGGCTTTTCAGTAATACTCGCTACCATAATCGTGCTGTTATCACAAAAGCTGCTTCCCATTAAAATATATTAGTTTAAAATTTGTGCTCACCACCACAAAAAAACTCGAGAAAATCGTGTCCCTGTACACGAACCAATAGATTAAATAACATCACCATTTTACGGACTGCCATGAGACTGGGCTGGCTGCAGCACAGCCGCCTGCAGCACAGCCTCCAAACTCAGCTCTCAGAGCCGCATCGATCCAGCAGCATTGCTGAAAGAACCAGTGTTTGTTCAGAGGATAGGGCCTGTCCGCTCTCCTCTCGTATCCTGGCAGACTGTATTCACCTGTGTAATTGGGGCTGGCGTCTGCTGTGCATACAGAGCCAAGGGCCTCTCCACAGTGATTAGGACTCTGACAGGCCTGGCTCTCTTTTAGACTGCCGCTTGACATCCGCAGGGCGGTTTGGGTGAGGGAGGGGTGGAGGGTCATACTCTGATGCTCAGCCGTGGCAGCTAAGGAAGTTGCTCTTTCTGACTGTGTCTCTGTAAGTCCAAGTGTTTGTGAGGAAGAGAGAAGACTAACATGTGTTATTAAAGGCTGTGATTTCCTACTGTCCACGTCAAATGAACAGTTCTATAAGCTCAATGTTCCAAAGATAAGCCGAATGGACCTAGCTCAGCTGAATTCTAGCAGGGAAAGCTAGAATTTAGATTAGGGAGGAATAGGCCTGTAACAAGTGTTTAATATATTGTTTAATTGACTTTTTTTTGTTACATACTAGCCTTTTCCTTGTTTAACCGCAATACTTGAGTAAAGGTATCTTACCAGAGATCTGAGGATTTGTTCGTACAATGGTAGAAGTGAGAGTCACCGTTCAGGATATTATTTAAGTAAAAGTATTAAAGCATCTGCTATTTACTGTACTTAAGTCTCAAAAGTAATTTTATGATATGAAATGTACTTAATTCTAAGAAGTAAAAAGTAAACATAATTGTTTTTTTTTTATTATGAACTTTATTGTGGCTTCCTATAGTAAAGCATACTATTCAGGGTTTCCACACCTTAAACATCTAATTCAAAATCTGACATCAACAAAGAGAAAAACAGAAACAGAATATTACTTTTGTGTTCACTTCAACTTACAAAACCATGTGTTGCAAGTAACTGAGGGGATATGTAGTGAAGTAAAAGTATTTAGAAAAAGTAGTAGAGTAAGAGTTAAAGTTTCCAGAAATATAAATAGTGAAGTAAAGAACAGATAAATGAAAATTCTGAAAGGTACAATACGTAATGTATTTACTGTAAAAAATCCAAAAATGACCCTAATGCGTCATCAGATATAAAGGAAACATGCATGTAAATGCTATCTTTTCTGACAACAATGCTAATCCGAATTTCTGTTTGTGTTTTGGCCTGTGTGTTGGTATTAAATGCCTAGTTTGACAGCCAGGCCTGGTTGTCAGATATACCTGTAAAAACACAAAGCCAGCGCGCTACAGCTGTGATGTTAGTACAGCCATGAAAGCAGCAAAAAAAAAAAAAAAAGTTATAACAGTTGCGTGACCATAGATGTTACAAACCCTGGGTAAATATTGGAGATGTATTTGAAAGATGGAGACAGCTTAAAGCCCAGAGTTGGCTAAATTCTTCCATAACAGGTAGCTAAGCATTAGCTTCAGGCTAATTTATCACAGCTACAAGGGACAATGACTTTACGTCATTTCAACATTTGTGTACTCAGATTGAATTATATAGCTAGAGTACTTGAGTTGGTTACTCGCAAAAACAATTGAGACACAGCGAGTAAAGTGATCCCAACTGGTCATGGCTAATGCTGCCATGCTAAACCTGCTAACGTTCAGCTGCCGTAGCCGACAAGAGTGAGTTTTTTTTAAGCCAAGGGGTGGGTGTAAATTGGGACGAGAGGAGCATGAGTTTGAAGTGTGTTAAGCGATTGTTGCAGGAATTCTAAGCCAATAAAATGTGTTCAGTCGGGTGGAGAGGACGACAAGGTAGTGTTATTTTTAACAATTCCTACTGTAATTCTAAGCCGATGGAATGTGTTTGTCCATCAAATGCAGAGGACGGCGAGGTTGTTTTGTTTGTAGTGGTTCCTAATTCTAAGCTGAAAAAGTTTTAGACAGAGCCTCAACGAGCGCTCGAAAGCACAGTAACGTTATATTGTCAAGCGAGATGTGTGATGTGCAAGAGTGACTGAAGAAAGAGAGCTCCCAGCGGCGTTAAAACAAAGCAGTGAATCAGAGAAATAAAACGTGTTTTTGCCTATTCATCACAAGAAATGCAACTGTAGCAAGCATTTCACTATCACTAGTGTTATCCACATTCATATTTACGCAAAACAAATGATATATCCAGCGACAAACAAGTCTAAAAGTCCGAAATTTTAACAAAAGTAGCCTACAAAGAGGCGTTGTTATGGAGATGATACACTGTCTCGTCTCATTGGTGTGAACTGGCAGGTTTCAGACCGGCACGTTGGAAGAATTTGAAAGTTTCCATTTTCCCTCTTTAGCACTTAGCTTAGCAACATAGCAACCATAAACAACACTGGCTCCAGCTGTTTGCTTCTTCCTGTATGGCACTGAAGGGAGTGCACACATTGGTTGTTGACAATGTTCACATGATTTAACTTCACTACCAAGACAACGTCAACACGAGAAAGACACTGTCTATGACTGAGTGTGTATGTTTTCAAATAAATACCTTACATTGGGCTAGATAGATTAATTGCATAGATATGTGTTGAGAAGTTCAGATACGTAGCGGCTACGTGTCCCATAGATTTGATTCATACACTGTAAATAAGCGAGGGGACTGAGCAGCCTTGTTGATTACAGTACAGTGCATGTGGAATGGTGATATGTGTGATGCCCCGGAGTGTGCCGCTTTACTGTAATGCTCTCATTAGTACAGAATGCACTGCAGATGATCACAACCAAGCTGTTAATACTGAGCCGAACCATTTGCTATAAACTGTGCATGACATGAAAGCTGAGACTCTTGCAAGCTATTGTTGAAAAACAATGACAGATGGAGGAAAAATCCCGTCCACACTGACGTGCGAAATGGTGTCATGCTCCCATTTTGCCCGATTCACAACTTTTCTCTTGATGTTGTGTTTAAAAAAAAATATTGTCAAAACAAACTCGAAAAAGCTCAATCAAACGTCGTAAGGCGACAAATGTTGGAATAGCATCAATAAATTCTAAAGGAAAACAAAAACATTGTCCGAAAAAAACCTTGAAAAAGGCACCAAAACACACCAAAGATTTGTCAAAAAAATAAAAGCGGCGACAAGACACTGAAAATGTCAACAAAAATGTTGAAAAAGTGGCAAAAGAAATAAGAAAAAAAAAGCAAAAAAAACTTTAGGAACGGAATTAATACTTATGTCGTATGGTTGGTGCGGGGAATTGGTGGCTTTGTCTGCTTAAAAGACATTCGGATCCAAGTGCAGGAAGGCGAGGAGAATGCAGCAGGAGAAAAATATACAAATTCAATCCAAACAAAAAGAGTCTTACAAAAACAGGTAAGCAGCAAATAAATAAATCCAGAGACAAGGGAACCACGGCAGCAAGGACCACAAATGAGACCTGACACACAAAAACACTACAATGATCTGACAAGGGGGACACCAAGACTAAATACAGAGGGTAAGAGGTAACAATAAGCAGGTGACACAAGGGCTGGGAAACAGGGAAAAGACATCAGTTAATCAGAAAGGCGGGAAAACACAGGAAGTAAAACTAAAGACAAGACAGCACAGAAAACCAGACTATCAAAATAAAACAGAAAACAGGACACAGACACTCACAAGATACCACAAGACAGAAACCACAACTAGACAGGACAAGGGAGCAACCAAGGACTAAAACACATACAAGAGCAACAAATAACACAATCACAAGGACGAAATATATAACAAAATACCAAACCATAACATTCTTTAAAAAAAATGAATGTATCGGTGCAGACTGAGGTGCTGGATGTGTTTGGGGTAAATTATATTGTTAACATTAATTCAGAACCTAGATGTTTTATAATGGTGGCTTTTTTGTGTTAAATTATAATTCATAAATTCAATATTGTTTCATGGAAATAAAGGGTGGGGTCAGTAATGAACTGACAGAATAAAATACCCCTGACAGTACACTCCAGGCTTTACTTTTTGCAGTAATAAACATAAAACATGTAAATGCAGAGCGAAGACACAGCCTCCTGTCAGAAGAAATCAGCTGCATCATTATTTGCCACAGGAGTTGTCAGGTGAGCTGCAGAGCAGCGCCTAGAGTGAAACAAATGACAAAGGCTCAGCCTTGAGAGTCTGCACTCAGACAAATCTGCAAAGTAAGACGAATGCCTGAGTCCCAGAAGAGTTTTGAGTTTTCTTACAAATGTAATAGGACTGCACAATTTGTGGAAAATATTGACGTAGGCCTACCATAGATGGAGAGAGACTGGATTAGTATCTTACCTTCTATCCGTTGACTCCTCTGTCACTGATTTTTAAAATAGTATCCTGTATTGTTATTGTTTGCCCACTTTTTTCCACGTCTTTTTTCATCCACGTCATGAATGGACTTGACTAATCCCACTACTACCTAACAAGTATTAAGCTACACGCTTTTTAACAGTCGGCTGTTACGCCGCTTAGTTTCCCCAGGTGGCGTAGCAACAACACAAGTTTCAACTTTGCCGGGTAGACCTGACAGGAATTCAGACAAACCAAAGATAGCGATCTATTACTGCATTTTGCATTGAGTTAACAACACATAGGCCTGTTATAGCCCTAACTTAGTCTCTATGATTCAATAATGACACTGTGTAGTTTCATATTTATTAAAAAAAATATGTCTTCGGCTCCTTTCTGCTCCCATTGATTTCAATGCTCTAATCTCTCTATCACGTTACCAACAGTGAGATTAACTCCCGCGGGAATCACGCGACCCATCTACTGGTTACTATGTAAGTACTACAAACCGAAGTTAAAAACAAACCTGAAGCTGAAGAAACCCTAAACGTTAACGGAACAGACCCGCGGACCTGATTGACTGACGGAGCGGGGGAGAGTGAGAGAGAGAGAGGAGAGAGGGGAGAGGGAGCGCAGTTCTCCGCGTTCTGTGTGTGTGTGATTGAGCCGAGCATTTTTGTAGGCGGGGGGGGGGGGGGGGCGCTGTGACTATCACAGAACGCTGCGTATTCAATCCGAGCACGGATATTGACTATATTACTCGTATAATACTTGTACTCGGCAAAAGTGCTTTATCCGTACCGGATATTTGTTTCAGCCGAGTACTCGGATCATCCCTATGTGGCACCTTGGGGAAATGAACTGCCCACCCCTGCCGTAGGACAACCTTTGTAGGAGACTGGCTAAATTAATTCACATACATCT
>NC_045741.1:27877409-27877653 GCF_008692095.1 Etheostoma spectabile
TACGGGCTACTTAGGTGTGTAGAAGCTAGCTGCTAGTCGGGGCTGTGAACATTAGGGTCCTACCCATTAATGGACTCAAACACTTGATTTGGCCTTGATTTGTATTATAACTCTTGTTTATGTTTGTGCAGAAAAGAATGATGGCCCTCAGAACTAACACTGTATGGTACTTTCATTTTAATTTAATTAGTTTATTAATCCCTAGTGGGGAAACTACAATTTACACTCTGTGTACACACTTTGT
>NC_045741.1:27877663-27878929 GCF_008692095.1 Etheostoma spectabile
ACACAGGCCTGAAATACACACACATGCTCACAACCTATACATGCACTTATGGAGAGATGTCAGAGTGAGTTGGCTGCCAGCTGAACCAGCGCCCTGAGCGGTTGGGGGGGTACGGTGCCTTGCTCAAGAGCACCGGGCAGTGCCCAGGAGGTGAAGTGGCATCACTCCAGCCACCAATCCACACTCTGTACTTTTTGGTCCATGTGGGGACTTGAACCGGTGACCCTACGGTTCCCAACCCAACTCTTTACGGACTGAGCGACTGCCACAAATTTATTGGATGCTCTGAACTAAAATTGCGCTTTATACCTTTTTAAGGTTCTTATATGTAATGTGTGAAATGTGTTATGTTGTTATTACATGTGTATACATTTGTATAGATTTTTATTTAATTAAAATCTAAATAGTTTTGGATTTATGATCCATCTCATCTATTTTCACTACACGGGAGAGATCCCCCCGTCCTGTTTTTTTTATGTAACTAAGTAGCTTTTACTTAAAGTACATTTTAAATGAAATACTTATTACTTTTACTTGAGAAATTTTTCAGGTATTAATTTCACTTTTATTTCACTATTATTTCATTGAAGTATTGGTACTTTTAAATGAGGACAATATTTTTGTTTACTTTTTCCACCTCTGCTAGCCGACTCCCTCAGCACATGTGATGCTCAGTGTTCAGAACCCTCAGAAACAGCCGTCTCTCCATGACATCAGTAGTTGTATTTGTTTAATTTGCAATCCCCCTTGACAGATTACCCGGCTGAGCCCCAAAAATCTCACAAGGGCAGCATGGGGGCCTTTGGGGTACCTGATCAGGGATCCTGACAAATGGAAATTCTGGTGATATTCCTCTAATTGTCATTCAGCAAAACACAGAAACGTAAAGCATGAACGAAATATTGACCATGGCTTCTTTTAAAAAAAACTGATGAAAACAGCGTAATAAATCGCAATGTGTGTAGTATTGATAAAGTAACGACTTGCTGCATTGCTGCTACAAAAAGTTGTTCTCAGTAGTGGGCATATGTTGAACAGTAATGATCTATTTTTTACAATTCTGCTTTCATGTAAATATATAATTGACTTTAATTCTTGCTCCTTATGAGGTCATAAGGGGCAAGTTTACTTCCCCTTTCTCTGCTTTGCCCACCCAGAGTATTTGGTCCACCCATGAGAAAGAAACATCATGGCTTTCAATCGAGCAAAGTGGCAGTTGGTCAAGGCCACACCCCCCGCCAAAAGCTACAGACTCAGAAATGGCAC
>NC_045741.1:27878939-27879046 GCF_008692095.1 Etheostoma spectabile
AAGCTCATTGTGGGACTGGCTCTAGTGACTGTAATTCTGCACCAATGCTGAATTTTTGGAAAGAGACTTAAGATATGGTGTTAGGGGACCACTAAGGTCTATTTAAA
>NC_045741.1:27879056-27894853 GCF_008692095.1 Etheostoma spectabile
GAGCACCATGTCATGGGACCTTTAAACACTTAGTTGATCGACAGAACAGTTTTCATTGTTTTGAGTTTCCAAAACATGGAGTACTTTTACTTTTAACAATTAAGTACATTTCCTGATGATACTTGCATACTTTTACTTAACTAACATTTTCAATGCAGTACTTTACTTGTAACACAGTATTTTCAGTGTGGTATTAGTGCTTTTACTTAACTAAGGATATGAATAATTCTTTCACCTCTATCATTATTAATTCAACTTCCAATGCTACATCATGCAAGAGAATATTGTATTGTGAATGTTTCCCCTACAGTTTTGTTGACAAGGTAAATACATTTCTGATACAAATAAATTTGATTCTTTTGCTTCTTTTACTTAATAAATGTTAAGCAGCAAAATTACTGCTACGGTCCTTTAATATTTAGAATTAAACATTTGACTTTGTTTAGACATGAACAACATTTATTAGGTTATTTTTTATTATGATGAATTATGGATCATGGAATTTGAGGTAATATTTACACAACTAAAGCAGACACAAACCCAGAAAATAACAGCGTTGTTTGTCATATGACAAAATGAAACAATGCAACACGAGTCCCGCTAACTTCTCTCAGGAGTGTCATCTTTGTAAATGTGCCTGACAGCAGCCAAGAAAACCATCATTAGCACAAACTATGCAGCGAGGCCGATGGCGCAGATAAAAAACACACAATTCCTTCTAAACCGCCGTATTGCATCTGAACACCTACTCATTTGACTGCTGCCGCTGCCCCTGTTATGGGTTATTCTGGCTCATTCTTTTAACGGAGATACTAGCTTTTCATACATTGATTGAAAGCCTCATTCTCAAAGGAGCTGATGCTGAACGGCTGACAACACTATAGCCAGTAATGGCTTCTGCTCCGTAGTGCAGATGGAAGGTGCTTTCAGTGTCATTCTTCTTCAACCCTCGCATGTGTAGACCCCAACAAATTACACTATGGATCAGTGCCACTCTCTGCTTTTCATTTCCACATGCAAGAGGTCAACCGCTGAGGTATTTTTTCCGTGGGATTTTTTTCAGCTGAGCCACCATTGAAGTCTTCAATATGGAATGGAGTACAAGGCCAATCATCATTTCATCTCTGAGTATTCAATGAAAATGTGAATACAAGTCACTTCCCTACAGAGTGCTGCTCTCTCTTTATTTCTTGGTGCATTTTGTCACGTGTTTACCTTTCTTGGTTTGGTGCAGTGCACTGCAGCCTCAACCAGATTTTAATGCATATCAGCCAGGTGTCTCAATGCACTCTTTTTCTTTTCCTTTGGTTCAGTTACATGGATGGTACAATCAAATATTTAACAGTGTAGACCTGATTCTGTTAGTTTCAAAGTGAATGCCAAGAGCACTGGAGAGAGAAGTGCCTAGTCTGCAGAGGCAACATACACTGAGCAAGGTTACACTCAGCTCTGCCTTATTTTCAATAAAACATTGTATACAATTTGTACACATGCAACATATGGTTAGAATTATCATCCGTACATATTGAAGTCTATTTCAAATTAAACTGTAGTCTTGATTAACGGACATACCTTGCCAGGATAAGCCTGACTAGGCCCTTTCACAACAAAAACAACCTCTGAGCAAGCAAGCTTAAATTACACGCTGGACAATTTGGATGGTTCTTTTGGGGACATATACTGGTAAGAGCTAATGAGGTTTAACCATGTGTCCAGCTAATTTTAATAGCTCACGTTATCGCATTGTGTGAACAGTTAATTTGATATTGTATGAGGTTCTGTCTTTTTTCGGGGTGCAAATGTTTCACTAAGTTCCTTCCAGAGACTATTTTGTAACCCAGGGTGTTTCTTTCAGACATGGGTCTGGCAACGCGAGACTAAGAGGACTCTATACATGATTGGTTGAAGACTACAAGTTTGAAACTTGAACAACAAAAACAACTAATCTGGAGGTGTGTAGTTGGAAAGAAGTGAGCTTACCAGACCTGTGTAGCCTCAGGCTACATTAACTGCTGCTAGCACAATCTTTGACTGAGAATTTTTTCTAAAATGGGTTGTATGTAGATAGTAGTCTTGCATTGCGGAGGAAGGTCTGGGAAGTCCATACAGCATTCTGGGATGGGAGAAAAATGCGATCTGGTTTATTGGCAACCGGACAACCTATTGTAACAATAACCATCAGCGGCCAGTGCCTAACAACCATCTCGTGAGAGTTTGGACCATCTGGGTTTACCTTCTTGATGCAACCATAAAAGTGACTATATTTCTGGTTCTGCTGCATACATGTTTACCCTTATGTTCTTTTTAAGCTGTCTATTGGGAGTCGGACAGTGTTATTAAAGTGCAATACTATATCTGGGGAGTAGTATTTTAAAAACGGCCATATCAATATTTTTTATAATAAATATAAATAAATACAAATAATGTAATGTTTATGAGTTCATCATGGAACACAGAGAAATACTCAACAGGGACTTAAAGCGTGAGACAGAGCATGTCAACTTAACTTAACATGTAACTAAAAGCACTATCTTTCCCTAACTGTAACCAGACAGGACTCTGGTTTCAATACTTTATATGCCCGCCATCCACCGGGCAGTAATTATTATAATTATGTGTTCTTAAATGTAAAAAGGAATACAATTTAGTAGTATAAATCAGGGAGTATAGTAGTGTTGCTTAGGAGCCTGCTTGCCTGCCAATAATGTAATTTGGCTATGTTAAAAATTCAAACAATAAATACATTTGATCAGTTACTCTTCTAAGCATAATGCAAGAGATTCACTCAAGACTAATGAAATAGGAAAAACATATGAAACAAACCCCTAAAACGATGTTCAAATGAGTTCTAATATCACAGGAAACAAGCAAATACAGTATATCATGTCATAATTTAATGACTTTACATAAGGCTGAACTTCAAATTAGAAAATGTTTAGTCTCCTCACGGTTCTTTCCTCAAAGACCATTTCTTTCATTTCTGAAGGCTTTGGTGCTTACTTTTCTGTTAGAATGGAACACAGCAGATAATGGCGCAGCCTGCCGAATACAGTTCATTGTCACAAGGGTTGTAAGTGGGGTGATAGTCGGCATAGTGGACATGTTATCTGCCTTGCATGTGCTTCTTTCAGACTCCCAACCACTTCCTTCACCCTATTCCTCACAGCGTGACCTTCCCACCTTTCTCAGGTGTCTCGATGGGGGCAAATCTCCAAGGAAAGGCAATTTAGAGCAGCATTACCCGCAGCCTAGCCTCTGACCCCACACCACAGCTTTAAGCTTTTGACAGAACAGCCATGCTAACTACTGTTGGTCGGCTGGAGAAAAGAAAAGAATGCTGAAACACCAGCAAACACACACACACACACACACACCCTGGGGACTCCTTCACCTGCTGACCTCTTACAGAAAAGGGGATTATCACAGGCTGTGCAGTGAATGCTAGAATTCCATGTTGACCTTGCAGTAAAACTGCATTGTGCTTGAGATACATTGGTATTGTGCAATAACTATTCTAGTGCTGGATCCAGTCAGACATGACAGGACTGGTCCAGTTTTAAGGTTTTTCTGTAGTAGACTGAGTAAACCCCACCCACTCTGCTGGCAATTTGATTTTGCCCTGCAGCTCGGTCTGGAAACTTGCATTTTTACTTCTCCTGCTTCAGGACCAATCACAAACTGGCTTATCTACCGGGCGTGCTATTGGCGGCTTTAACACGATGTTGATAGAAAAGCGACCAAGCAGCTTCTTGTTACATTCAACATAGCGGCGGCCACCAAACGCCACCGAAGTGCAGACGAGCGCAGCAACCCGTTGATGCCGCTGACGCTTCTACGACCTCCAGATCGTTGGTCTAATTGTTTGAAGGACGATCCAATTGCGTACAGAGTCATTCGAACAATGCCATTTGGTCATGCCTATTGTGCAGAAAAAATACAGACCAGACTCCCCAGACCAACACTTACTCTCAAATCTACTGAGCTTGGCATGGTCTGGTGAGCCAGGCTATTTATGTACAACATGCCTGTAAGAATAATGTTCTGACTTTCAGTTTTTATGTGCTTACTGAGGTCTGACTGGAAGAATCAGTGGATCTCTGAAAATGCAATGACTTTGTCTTTGAATATAAAGGACCATTTTACTGTAAAATTGCCTGGCTTGCTTTCAAGCGGGGGAGTGGAGTTCATGCCCTGGGGAAAATACAGTACTTCCATCCAGGAAATGCGTGCTCATGTCCCGGGAGTCCTTCTAATCTTAAAGCGTAACGCTTTTTTCAACCTGGACCCTATTTTTCCATGTTTTTGTGTTTGAGGGACTGATAGGAACAATAATCTTTGATATTGGTCCATAGTTTCATTTTGTTTCTGTCTACTTTGAATGAATTGTATTTTACAATGCTAAAATTACTGTTAATTTACATGGAGTCTGGTGGCTTTAGCGAGTGGAATTTAACAGATGTTTTTGTGATATATTGTCAGACACAATGTTAATCTGAGCAATCTGGCAACAATTGCCCTCTCAATATTGTAGCTTGTTTCGCCACTGCCGACTGCAGCAATCTTGCTTAATACTGGACCAATGTCAAAGATTGTGGTTCCCATCAGTCACTAACATACAATAACATTGGAAAATAGGGTCCAGGTAAAAAAAAACGGTATTTAACATTTAGATAGTCATTTCGGTTCCTAAACATAACTGTTGCTGCAAAACGGTCACCTTTTGTCAGCTAAACTTAACTGCATCAGCCATTGAAAAGCCCAGCACCTTGAGGTGCACTGTACCAGGTTTACACTGGGAGCCCGGCAGTTGTAGGATATTATACGCATTGTTTTGCATAACGTTTTGTGCAATATCATATGAACCTGTACATGAGAATGCAATGGCCTAGCAGAACTGTGGTGGATACAGGGTCAGCCAACGTGTTCCAGATTGTAACAACGATGGCCAATCACATTTATTACTTTTGTCCTCTGGGCTCTGCATTTCATAATACACTGACAGTTTGTGGATCCTTTGCACTTTACAACAATAATATGTTTCCTCTAAGGTGAAACTCTGAAAAGTTGCAAAATGAAAATACAGCAGCTTCAAATGCTCCTATAAGAAGATGTCAAGTTTTTGGACGTGTTGAAGATTTGACAGTTGAAATAGATGGTCCTAAAAGAGTTATTGAGCTTCACTTCTCACGGTAGGCCCACAAATAGAGCCCTCCGACTCAATACTGCTCTGTGGGAAAAACCACCCCTTAGGGAAATGTCATCCGACAGGAAGTTGAAATAGCCACCTACTTTTTTCTGAGTGTCTGCCATTACAGATGCTATTCACTTCCTCTTAATCATAATTTTAATCCTTCCATTCAAACAAATTTAACTAGGTCTTCATAATCCAATAAATTACACATTTTTCATTCATTTGATTGTTGTTAGGTAAACACTGTATATCCAAAATTGTTTTTTTACAGGAAATTTAAAAAAGGCTAATTTAAAAACATTTTATCAAGCAATTTACATGAAAGTATTATATTCAGTAGATGCAACATAACATAATAATAACATGTTAATGCCAAGATGAAAAGCTTGTAATTAGAATGGTTTTAGATCTGCCTCACCATCCACAAACATTAAACACAATTGTTGTATTACATGTAGTAAACTTTAATCTTGGCATCCATGAGCACAGCCTTGCACAAACGAGCATAAAACCTCAACCCGCTGCAAAATACTTCACAGAGAGGGCCGAGCAGAACAATAACTGTTTTTATACACAGCCTTTATGAAGCAGCAATTAGCCTCTTTCTCATGGCTCATTGAACTCACACTGAACCCACTGAAGTCTGTCTGCAGAAACCCCCATTTGTTTCTCATTAAAATGTCATTAGAGCCAAGCCACTGATTTGTCTCACCTGGGTCACTATCGCTTATCATTTGCAGTAGGAGAAATTTTGAAAGCACTGCAATACCGTTGTATTGTTGATATCATCATAGAAATTTTGTACCATCAGTTTACATAGGACCATGAGCTGTAAAACTGTAAATAAGCCTTAAAGAACAACACAGAAAAGCAATTAGACAACCAAACAGTTAGCAGAGTTAAAATGTAATATCAATAATATCTATATAAGAAAATGCTATGAGCAGGTATATATAGAAAAGAAGACAAAAGCACAGAAACTCACTTTCATTTCTCCACTAAACTTGTTCCACAATCCTGATGTCCTTAAGGATAAAACCAGTCTGAACTAATCAGTCCATACGGTAGCATTTCAGGGTGCAGCCCAGTTTATAAAGGAATAAAAGTCAAAATCTTTAAACGCAACTGCTGCAAAACACAACAACCCATTAATAAAGTAACAGCAGTTTCTTAGAACAATGGACCTAGAATCAAACCCTGTGGAACACCAGGCACAAGTAGACAATATCAACCTGAATGCTCTTGGTATTTCTGGTATGCTTATTTTATATTTTTACTTACCATCTTATTTTGGGATTGGTCTTGGATGCGCAGATTGAGTAGGCATGACCAAACACCAAATACAACAATAAACACATGACACTTTTTAGAAGACTTGGTCAAAAGCTTGGCAGCAGCATTTAGACCTCTTGTAGGCAATTCAGGGAAGTCTTACTGAGGAAAAGAAGATTGCTGTAGTCAAAATGGGAAAAAATAACAGCACAATATAATTGCATCATAAAGTATAAGGCTGTGGACAACAGATAAAGTAAAATTCACAAATGTTAATCATGTCAAAAATCAATACAGACTGATTTCTAACAAAGACCCAATTTGAGCCAAACAAGAAACTTGTGCTGCTTTATTAGAATGAAACTACCACACATACAATTATTGGACAGATTGCCTTAACTTCTCGGAAAAATTTGGTAATGGCATGAAACATGCATTTAAGGTAATGTCAATTGTAACATATGCAAGTAGTTATTGCTACTGCATTAGTTTGCATTAGTGTACGCCTTTCCTTAACATTTAGCATAATCAGAAACCTTTCTTTTCCCGCACCTTTGTGTACAGGTTTCTGCAAATTTGTGTCTCTTTTGTGAAGGAGTTCATTATCGTTAATAATTCATGTAAGGTATAACATTTGTGTTAGCAATGCATTTAATGTTGTATTAGGCTAAGTGTGTTAGCGCTCTCGGCAGCACTCTTTGCAGCATATGTAGAAAGCAGTGCTTCTTTAAACACAGTTCAATTTAATGCTCATATGGGATTCTCAACATGTTTGAACAACGGCTCTCAGACTAGAATAGTTTGCAGTGGTAATGCTGGGAGACAGTGGAGTACAGAGGTGCTTCTATTTACAACTCTTCCAGCATGACAATATGCTGTGTGTATAATTCATATATCCAGATTCATTCTAGAATAGGGGTTTAATTTTTTTTTGCTTTTGTTGTTCACCTGCTCTGATCAGAATACAAACCCGCTCTAACTCCCAACTTGTAAAATACTGACCCTTGGGCAGTGTCTCTCAGCGCCAGATACGACGCAAAAAGCACCCTTCAGCGTCTGTATGGAACTCACCAGGCAGAGCAGCAGCTTGACTGAGGCACTGTAAGATGACGTAGTATTCGGAGAGACGGTAGCAAACAGTATGAAAGCCTGAAAATCCAAGTAAAGAGGTTGGTTGGGGTGGTGGATGGGTCAAACAACACAAGACTTTTACCCAGGAGACCGGGGTTCATGTACTGTGTCATGTCCAACATGGCATAGAAACCAACATTTTATAACAGTGCATGTCAGTCAGTACGTCCCAACCCAGTGCGTCAAAAGGGATGTCAAGAGGCCCGCAGCTAAAGAAGACTATTAGCGTGAATTACAAACGCCAAAGGACGCACTTTTAACATGAATAGCAAACACCAAAGGACACAGTTTTAGCGTGAATAGCAAACGCCAAAGACACGTCATCAGTTGCCTTTTTTTTACACTATTGAAGAGTGATATTGTGATGGTATAGTTGACTTAAAATGGAGGTCAAAGGTCATTCCTTTTCAACAGTGAACAGTGCTGTCAGATTGAGTTGTTTTTTTGCATTGCCTTATCCTCTAAAAGGCTGTTTTTGCAGCAGACTTAATGCAGCTCATCTATCATGCATGAAGTAGAGCAAGAGTAAAATGATTTCAGTCAATTGAAGTATCAAAAAGAGTAAAAACAAGAATACAATTTGGTTTGATACAAAAATACAATAGATCCGCTAACTTAAAATTCCAAAAATGTCATGAAGCACAGCAACAGAATCAATCCTAGTGAGTATAATTGTTATTTAATGCAGAGTTCTTTCTGTCGTTAGCCAACACCAGGGTTTGTTTATGCAGGAGCACAGCATGTTAATCAGCGCCGTCTTGATTATGATTGGTGGGGCTGCGGGTAATGCCGTCACAATCACCATTAGCCATTTGCTTTATCATTATGGAGAGGCTTCAAATAGCTTTACTGCACAATGTTTCGGGAAAACATCATCAGCCCTGATGGAAGACTAGATTTACCCAGCCCCGAAGCAAAAAGCTCTGTAGAGATCTTCAGCATTATAGCTGCAAAAAGAGTCATTGTATTGACATCAATATACTTTACAGTCAGCACCATCCAGGTTTTTATTTCCCTCTAGATTCGAGTTTCATAATGGCTGGAAGCAGAAGATATAAATTAAATAGACTCTTCCTTGAGATGTCTGCTTTGCTTATATTAATAGCGGGGAGACCTATCTTTGCTCCAGGCAGTTATACTCGTGTCTGCTTTGCATTCATTTAAGAGCTTCTTTTCTTAGCTCACATATACTGTACGTCTCTATTGATCGGGTGAGTCAAACCTATTAGGGCTGATGGATTGCTGTCTCGGTGCTCTACCTGTCACTGGAAACGAGCTTGGTGTCAGTTAGAGGGCGAGACTGCAGTGTCAGCTGCTCGTGCTACTCGGGTCTCCTCCGGCCAATTCATGGGTCACATTGACTCCAAAGACATTTAAGCTGTAGAGAAATCAGGAAAGGAAGCACACTGAAATGTCTGCATCAAGTTCACTGAATTACAGATTTTTTTAGTCATTATGGTACGGTTATCAGTAGTATGGTGAAGTGTTTGAAATCTCTAGATACAAGAATCCCAAGTGATCATACTGTCATACAGTCATTAAATCTGGCATTCAAAGCAACTGATTCACCTTTCATTTGGCCTCATCTTTCACTGCAAGACCAATGTTTTCCACTAAGTTTCTGGTGAAATACAGTAAGTACATTCTTTTAGTTAAGTAATTCACCAGTCACTTAGTCCAAGACCAAACAATGCTGTTGTTTTAAAAATGACCCTTTGAAGTGTTAAATGTGATCTGTTTGCTTCCCTGTTTTCACATTACAGTGGGCAAAAATGTACATTACCGATCAAATTCAACGATTTCAACTATTTCCATAGATCCTATCCTATAACCATGAAAGTGATCAAGCATTGATGCAACAAATGTTTACTGTATTGTAACATTATGTAAGGTTTTGTCTAATCAAATGTTAAAAACATAAAAGAGAACAGAAATTGTTTACCATAAATACTGCAAAAGTTTTCTGTAGTACACACTACAGTAATCTGTATCCATTTGGTCTTCTAGATTTGGCCATAAGTTCTCGCCTTCATCACAATGTATGTTTTCATAGTTCATGCACCTTGGGAAAAATCTTCTTGGATGTTGAATCCAAGACATTGGTCAGCAGTGATGTCATCACAATCCTCATCCACACTATTGTTTTGTACACATTGTAATACTTGCAGTGGTTCTTTGTGGTCCTGGTGGTTTGAGCACTACTGTAAATTACCAACACCAAAGTTGTGGGTTCAAATCCCACTAAGGTCTCATAAAATCTCCCATCTTAGGGTGGTGACTCTGAAGTCTAGCATCGGACTATGATAGGCAAAATAAAAAAAAAAAAGATAGTGTATTAGGCAAATGTTTCATTGACAGTTCAGTTATGAACAATGCACATAGTGTTAGTAAAACATATTTTAACAATAAAGAAAAAAATCATACACAAAGTTATGCATACTTTGTATGACCGTGGTGTATTTTATAGTGAAAGTGGTCATTCTTGATGTGTTTTTTTATACACAGTCATTGTCTGATGTACTTCGAGTTGTGAAAAGTTTAGAACGACAATAACGCAGAAAGGAAATGCAACACACGGGATCCCTGGTTACCGGGGTGAAAGTCCTGTGTTGTTTGACCCACCCACCCGACCAACATTACTCAATACCGTGATCGTGCTGTTATCACAAAAAAGGCTTCCCATTGAAATACATTACTTCAAAATTTGTAATCAAAACATAAAAAAATGACATTTACGTGACATGTACACAAATCAATAGATTAAAGGTGTTCTAAGCGATGTCACATGTGTTTTAGGCTACATTTGTTGTCACATACAGCAAACCTCTCCTTGCGATCAGCTAGCTGTCTGTCCCCAGAACACACTGTAAAAAACACGGTCTCTGTAGACAGCCCAGGGTCTACAAACGGCAACAAAAACAAAATGTGCCCACCTGCCCCACCAAGCATACACAAACAGGGTTCCAGCTTTCCATCCCTATAACCGACAAGATGGATTTGGGGGTTGGGGTTGGGGATTGGTTAATGCACGGAAGCACAGAAGGGAAAGGACAGGATGACGAGGAGGGAGGGGCGAGCTAGTCTCATTTTGTTTGAAAATACTTTGACCGTCAACAAGTAACGTCACCCAACATCGCTTAGAGCACCTTTAAAATAACCTGACCATTTCACAAATTGCCATTAAACTGGGCTGAAACACAACACTTAATCTGCCAGCACGTTTCATCACCAAGCCTGTTGGGAACCGGTAGTCTACCGACAACGGTATCTTCACTGCACCTGGTTAGCTGACTTTAGCAATTCAAATAGGCTGCTGTTGCAGACGTGGACTAACCACAGACAGTTGCTTCATTCATGGGCTCACGGCAATGTGACGCTGTAGAATGAACATAGGGGAACGCAACGGATATTTTGCATTATTTTTGGCATTACATTTTTTTTCTGTACAGTTTTAGGGGAAACTGTATTTTAGTATATTGAAGTATATTGTGAGTGAAACTGAGAGTGCTCTGTCTTCAGAGCAAACCAACAACAACCTACATTGATAGAGGATTTAAAAACTTGTCTAGTGTCTTTCAGGCTTTGAGTGTGTGTGTGTGTGTGTGTGTGTGTGTGTGTGTGTGTGTGTGTGTGTGTGTGTGTGTGTGTGTGTGTGTGTGTGTGTGTGTGTGTGTGTGGTGTGTGGTGGCCTGCTGAAGGCTGTACACAGGAGGAGAGGCCATCAGCCTCATTCCTAATGTCTCAGGGTTTTATTAATCCAAATAGGTG
The DNA here is from genome assembly GCF_008692095.1 of Etheostoma spectabile. Taxonomy (NCBI): domain Eukaryota; kingdom Metazoa; phylum Chordata; class Actinopteri; order Perciformes; family Percidae; genus Etheostoma; species Etheostoma spectabile. The sequence continues at coordinate 27,890,419 of NC_045741.1, forward strand.
GCACCTTACGTCGAGCCATCACTCAGCCGGCTCTCGGGAAGCTTTCCATTTAGACGGTGAAATCCCCGCTCGGCCCTCAGCTGACATAGTTCACTCTACTCTCTCAAGGTCACATCATTGCAATTGGCCTCCAGAGAGACTGTGTAACAGCTGCACGATCTCTGGAGGACACACACACACACACAGAGACAGACAGACAGACTGATGCTGAGGCAGGGATGAAGGAGACAATGATATCTGGTGTTTATCCATCACCCGAGGGTTGATGAGTTTATGCTGACTAAATCTGCCATTCTTGTCTCTGGCTGGATCTTACTTCCCTTATTTGATAGTTTCTCGCTCCCTGAACAGAAAGTTCTGGCCCTGCTTTGTGAAGGCTGTCTCAAAGTTCTTATTTATACCCAGAGGAGGGAGCAGGGAGGACGTAGGAGGGATCTCCAAAAGAGCTATGAGCGAGGATACAGAGAGCAGCTTTCCTGGAAATCGTGCAGCATAAGGAGTTATTTACTCCGCCCAAACAGCTGACAAATTCACATGACGCTTCAGAGGAAAGGACGTCTCATCCCTCTAAAAACACGTTTGCTTGTTTCCTCTCTCCTCGCATGGTTTCCTTGTGTCTCTCCCATGTTTCCTGTCCTTTTGTGTCTCCCAGACTCAAGAAGTGGTAACAGCAGGGCCACAGTGTAGATAACTCTAACAGGCCTCAGACTGAATTACAACACCTCTCCACCCATCTGAAGAGTTGTTTTCTGATTACATTGAAAGGTTTTCTCAAAGTTACTGCCAGAATGTGGGAGCCCTGGCACAAATGGGCTCATCTAGACACAATTTGAATTTCTGCTTAATCAAAAGCAATAAATAGTATTCATCAGATTTGAATTGGATTCTGTGTCTTGGAACCTGACTTGACTTAGTACTTTAATGACTTCAAATATCCCCGACTCCAAGAAATGCTGTTCAAATACTTACATACTAATTAATGTGCAACAGAATACATGTTTTGTAAGAAAGGTAAGGTTGCCTGGAATACGTTTTTTAATCAACACAATAAGGAACATCATTACTAATCATAATTTGACAAATTGTAAAATGTCGATCCTGAAAGGATCAGTGAAGCTTTCACTGACAGCATATTGTGTGAATGCTAATCCAGCAGCATTCACAGTATTGTTTTCTGATTCTTTATTCTTCAAATTTCTTTGGTCGACAGTAACTTCTGCATACGTTCAGCTACAAACAACTTTAAAATACGAAAATGTTAAGACAAGATGATGGGTATTCTTCAACATTTGTTCTGCTATTAATACTTTTTAAAATATTAAGCTCATATTAAAGTTTTTTTTACAGTTTAAGTCAATGTGAGCAGGCTTCAAATCCTCTTCTACTTTAAAATGCTACTCCTACTTCATACTTTCACCTACAGACACCAATGACACGTTAAACCATTCACAAACCCTTCAGCTATTATGCTCTATTTCAGCAGTTTGATATCTTTAACAGTTTTGTGAAAATTAAGTTTAAGTTTAGTTTTCCTTTCAGGAAGTTTACAATGGGTGTGTATTGCGTGACTTACTGTGGGTGATGTCATCGCTAGAGCACAGAGCCTTAAAAAAATCCTCTCAGTCCCTTCTCTATTTTGTCACATTTATTTTGAATGTGCTCATTTAAACAGCAGGACTTAGCTTCCAAATGACAACAGTTCCAAATCGGCTTCCAGCCACTGTCAATGTTAAACATCCTTGACATTTCCACACATGCCAACAGTTTTCAATTTTTACACATACATTTTATATCAATACGAACATTCTCACACATTTTCTGCAGAAAATGTATTTACATCAACATGTTCATCTTCTCTTGCAATAAAATATCCAGTTAAACATTTTTAATAGTCATCTTTGGTACTCACAACACTTTGGAAGTGCAACGCAACAAAATGGTTAAATATCACCTCATCAACACCAGAAGTGACTCGAAACATGAGACCAGGGCCGTATTTGTCAAGCTTCTCAAAGTGCCATTTTAGTCTTAAGTGTTAAGAATTCATGAAATGTATTCCTACTTTCAAACTTAAGTACAAAAGCAAGTTATCAAATTTCTTAAAGCCAAAAACCACCCTTACTCCCCCAGTTTTTTAAGACACTCAAGAGGTTTTGCATAGTGTTCTATAGTATATTGTTAATATTGAGTTTGTAGGAATGGGGCCTTTTTTTATTCATCGCGCTCACTCACTATAAAGTCTTCATCACTCTGCTGTACCCTGAAAGGCTAGATGCAGAGATCACCTGGTGATTTAATGGAGCAGATATTGGAGTCAAGAGAAGCTCTACCTCTCTGTGAATATTTCCGGTTCAATATTGCTTTAGGGAGTACTGGTCAGCCCAAATCCCTTTGGGTCCCCCAGGGCACTCCCAGTGAATTGGTTGTGCTAGATTAATGAGCTTTAAAGCGGATCTTCGACTTGTGGCAGTGTTTGGCTTTTTGAGCGGACTGTGACCAGCTGACTCTCCCCTGAGACCTCCAGTCGGCTCAGTGCACTCTTTAATTAAAGGGAATCATTGCACAGTGGACTGATCCAAAGGGCTTTACTTAATACTTTAAACACAGCTCAATAACACTGCTGGATTTCAAGCAGAGCTCCTGAAAAGTCTACAGGTGGGACAAACATGGTACACCTTGCATATTTAACACTTAAACTGTAACAATCTTTCCTTAATTTTAAGTATGGAGTTTGTATGTGTGTTTGTAGCTGTCATTTTGGAATGAATTTTTCTGGTCCAGAAATGCAGTAAATAAGCTCCATTCAATGTCTGGACCACCCTGGCTATGGCCTTGAGAGTTGATGTTATCTGGCTATACTTACTCCACATTCCACCTTCTCTTCCCATATCTCTCTCAAACCACAGCACTCTGTCGCTATATATGAGAATATGCCTAGACGCAAGGAAGCAGTGAAAACATGTTATGGAGTTTCACTGATTTAGGCATCCTCGAAATAAGCAAGAAAATCTGATATTTTAATGAAGCATTGTCACAGCGTGAGGGAATCATGCAATGAGAAAAACATGGTAAAACTAACCATTTTAAAAGGGGGTGTGACTTGACCTTCATATAATAGAATGCGCAGTGTGCATTCACATGTTGGTGTTATGGGTCTCACTTCCCTTTATATGCAAAGAAACTGGATGCTAAACTTTTCTGACTAAACTGTGAGCTTGTTTACAACCTGTCTGAACACCTGACCGCTGCTCCTTGCCCTGTTGAATCTAAATTGGCAATACTGCAGTTTTCTGAAATAAGTAGAAGCATCACTTATAGAACAGATTGCAAGAGAAGTACATTTTTGTGATGCTCATACTGTATGGTTTGTTTGAAAAGGAACCACAGAAATAATGAACGTAGCATTCATTACGTCACCCAATGGTTTGCCGACTGCTGTTTTGAAGCCTTGAGTTTGGCGATATGGAATTCGCCATCATGTTTTTTTGGGAGGAGTTGGGTAGTGTCACTGCCAATGTGAGTCAAGTGCAGATTTGAGTTGCGCATACTCAGACTTAAACGATTTACGGCATAACGCGTCATACCCGATGTGAGTTGAGTCAGACCGGCTTTGGTTGAGTACAGATGTGAGATTTAAAGTGCAGATGTGAGATTTAAATAGTTCACAGCATAACAGCCTTTGTTGTGTTTGATGCTAAGTTGTAGCCAGCAGTTATCAAACTTGGTTACGTAGGTCCATTTTTACTGTATTGACATTATAGAAGTCTCTTGTTAGCATCTTGTATGCTACTTTTTGCAAAATGATGGATGCTCTACTCAAATCTGCACTCAACTTACATCTGGCAGTGACAGTATGACACCACCAAACTAGTGTTGTTAATGGTTTCAATGGCGCTGCACTAAACTAAACGCTAAAGGGGAATGTTGCATGTATGGTACATCTGCATGTATGGCAGAATAAAAAGTATACAAACTTTCTCTTAAAGGGAAACTTCACCAATTAGCATTAAACTGACCGTGCTTCCCTCCCTCATGTCCCCCTGAGACTAGATGTCTCTTTATTGTGGGTCCAGAAAAAAGCCTCTGATGATGCCTCTGATGGTCATTTAGTGTCATCAGAGGCCTTTTTGCCCAGAGGCTATGAACTACAGCCAGCTAGTTCTACATGTTTTCAATCTGCCCATACGGGATGGGACTGTCACTGGCTGGTACGAGTCGAATGTCAGCCATCTTGAAGCTATCCATTGCTAACAGGCTTTCACTTTTCAGCAGCAAACTTACAAGTATGTCTATTCAAACTACTGAATTATAGGGAAGCAAAGCAAGGGCATTCTGGGAGTGTGTTGTCTTTCATACACATGAGCCAAAAATACTTTTTCTGGCTTTTTTTAGTCTAGAAGACACCAAAAAATCACATTTCTTCTACATAAATGAT
>NC_045741.1:27894863-27896772 GCF_008692095.1 Etheostoma spectabile
TACTTATATTTAATTTTTCCAGCGGTAAAATATCCCTTTAAATTACCAGCTAATGCTAGCAGTAGCCAGTAGCTTGGTTGGCAGAACGCTGACATTTTTAGGTGACCAAAATGTTCCAATTAACTTTAAAGATGTGAAAATACACAGTGAGAGGGTCAAAGCATAAGATGGAAACATGAACAACACTTAAATACAAGTTCTGGTTATTTTATTGTACATAGTACACAGTGCCATGGTTGACAGTGCTGAACCTCTGTCCTGACTGACAGAAAGAAGGGGTAATGTCCCCAAAGAAGTCTTTGGGGACATTACCCCAAAGACTTCTTTTTTAAACCAGTGGAGTTGTGCCCTGCTGGAAATGTGATAGAATCCAGGTTTAATGCAATTCCGCAGTGGCTTCACTTTTCAGTCCCGGAAGCGTTGTTATTGTTAAAGTTGATGTACTGATAAGAGATGTCCTACAGATATAGGTGTCACATCAGAATGTTTATGAGTGGAAGATTTATTTTTGATCTTTGATAATCTGATGAGTAGTTTTGAAAGGACCAGAACCTATTTAATTAATTAGTTTGAAGGACTTTTAAAAACCGCATTGTTCTGATTGTGCACTGATGTTTTGTATGTGTAAACCAATTTTGTGTCAGAATGGCCTAACCTCTAGACCATTTCAATGATGACACAACGATTGCCATTGCAAAAGCCATTAACTCAATTTCCCTGATATATGCTGGAAACCCAGCATTGGACTCACAACTCTTTTGAAAACTCAGCAGGGTTAAGTAGCTGCGGCAGGGTAAAAGTGCCATAACACAGCAGCCCCTCCAGAAGTTGCTCCCTCTGTTAATCCCAGTGTAACAAGGAAATGCCAGCGTACACAGAACTGTGATCTAAGCAGCCAGCACCAAAGACATTCAAGATAAACTACTTTCTGACATTTTCAAAATCCCCGCTATATTACCTTTTTAGCAAGCGTAATCCTATGTATCAACCATGTATCAACTCACGAACAGTTGGGTTCAATATGCCACCTGTAGAGATAGCAAACATCTGCTCTCATTTTGATTTATATTGTTATTTCTAGTCATAGTTCCATTATCTTTATTGTGACTATAAATGCCACTGTTCATCACACCCCAAACTGGCACCGTCAGACACAACCTACCAAGAGCCGCTGTCCGAGGTTTCTTCCTAAAAGAGTTTTTCCTTGCCACTGTCACACTGAATGCTTGCTTTTGGGGAAATTTCTGGAATTTTTAAGTCTTTGTAAATTAAAGAGCGGGGTCTAGACATACTCTATCTGTAAAGTGTCTTGAGATGACTTCTCGTTATGATTTGAAACTATAAATAAAATGTAATTGATTTGAATTAATCTCCAACAAAACCGTACTACCGATATACTTTGGCACATGTCGGCTTCTTCTTCATTTACCTGCAAAGAGTTTTTAAATGAAATGACAAACATTTAGCGTGATCGATGTATGGTTCAGAAGTCTCCAGAATGTTTAGTTTTGTAGTTGTTGAATCTGCCCACAAAAATCAGCCAGAGCTGCCATTGAATGCCTGAATGTAGGTGAAGCTAAAATCGATTATCAAGGCAGCTACTGCTGAAGGTCAGCTGCTCACAGACTAACAGTGTTCAATGTGTGGATCCTCTAGCAAAGTAAATTATGGCTTTGAAGAATTAGAGCAGCCAAGCTCAGATGAATGAGATTAATAAACAGATCAATCTGAGAGCCCAATTTGAGTCAATCTGTCTCAGTTTGTCTCAGACATTTTTATTTTTTACTTTATTTCATTTGTTGCAACACTGTAACGAAGCTTTGAAAGGTCATATTGTATGGTTATGATTGTTTTTTTATTTCTGTGATTGGAGTTCCTGCATGTTCTGCGCATCCTATGCATTGCGTTT
>NC_045741.1:27896782-27935379 GCF_008692095.1 Etheostoma spectabile
ATTCCATTGAGGAAGGTGGATGTCCTGCATAGAGCTAAATCTTTGGTTATAACAAACCTGTGTTGGGAAAGTTACTTAATATAATAAATAATATAATAAATTGCTCATCATGAGTAATTGCAAAAGTAAATGCATTACTCCTTACTCAACAGCAGAGTTATAGTGATTAGTAGCATTATTGCTTACTTTACTTTTCCATATTCAGCTTTAAGGAACACATGTAGATGTAAAAAATGAGACAGTGTGGTTCAACAAGCAGCCAGCAGCGATTTGAAGGTTTTAGGAAGGTTAGCCTCTTTAAACAAAGTGATGTCAGGTTTTTGTAGACCGTTTGAAACCCCTGCGTACGACCACTGTTTGACTCTGAAATTTTGTGGACTGCATCACGACAACTTTTGTTACTCTCTGAAACCAACAATCTGACAAACCAGCCCACTTTATGAAGCTACTGGCCAGGTGTGCATATGAGTGATATTAGGCAGAATTTGAACTTTTGTCACAAGCTATTAGTAATTCACTGCATCATTTGTCACATTTTTATGTGTGACTGAGTGCAACACAAATGTCATTGAAAGTTTAAGCCATTATCCCAATGTGTACAATCGAATCCAATGTGTACGAACATTGTGAGCCTACACAAAACCCACAGAAGCCAATATGTGCACATGTAACAACAGGGATGGAGCTCTTATACCGCTCAGCCAATAGCATGATATATAACAACAATAGTTCAACCAATGGAAATATGCTTCTCGAGGAAATCAATTTTGTGTCTGGATGACAAAACCAAAAGTATAGGGTGTGGATGTTTTAATTTAATTGTAAACATGAAGCATGAAAACAATATTGAAGAAGCTATTTATTTGACCATGTTGCACCATTATGGATTTCAATAATAAATCATCAAATGCCACTTTTCTTAAAAAGAAAGTTGGAAGAGGCAATTACACCCTGAATTGGAGAGTGCCTGCATTCCGGCATGCAAAGTAGAACAGTCTGACGTGTGTAGAAGTGTGTGTGCTCATTCTGCAGCAGTCTGGTGTCATATAATGAAGTGAGGGACAGTGGACTTGTGCGTAGTGTCACTGTGCTCTGATGCAGCACTTCTCAAATCAGAGGCTGCTCATTCATCAACATGTGTTCTGCTGCATTCTGATGTCTGAAGGGATTTAATGAACTAAAGGAGAAACATATCACACAGTTTGACGCAACTGCGGACAACAGATACTGTAATTAGCATCCATATTTATTTATTGATCAAGCAGACTGATTTACTGACGGTTATTAAAAGTCATTTCATATGCTGATTTTACAGATGGACAAGTGATTAGTTAATACCGTCAATACCGTCATTACTGTAAACTTGCACCAAGTAGGATAAAATAAAATCACCAGCAAAGTCATGTTGAGACTGAAACAGATGTGGTTCTGAAATTCTTCAGTGCGAAGTCAAATACCCAAAATCCACCCAAATACCAACTCACTTTGCATTAAAATGAATGAATAACAATTTTTAACCTGCTGGCACTTTTCCACCCACCTGTGCACCAAGCACCCGGTGGTACACAAAAATACCTCACAGCGAGGAAAAGCAAATGTTGTAGTCAGGAAAATACCAAACTTCTGGAACATTGCTTAAGCTGGTTGTTATGGTGAAAATAGAGTGCCCTTAGATTCCACAGCCATATCTGTGAGGCTGCACAGTGGTGCTCTGAGCTACATGCCGTAGTTGGCACGCTTGCTTGCTCGCAATTACAATGCCAACATGCTGATGCTAAGGACACTATAGCCAGCAAGCGTCCATCTATCACGTTGTATTGGATGGTCCACGCTGAATAATGTGTAGAACAAGCGATATGCTCCTGAAAAGTGACCACATTTCCTGTGCACCAGCTGATTCCCAATGTGGTTAACAAAGAAGGCGTCTGCGCCATGACGTGCCATACACACTCATTTATTCCAAGATGCCTCTGGTTTTACATCCATTCTCACTCCCAACTTGTCACATACTGACACTTGGTCAGTGGCTCTCAGCGTCAGATACCAACGCTAAAATCACCCCAGCATCTGTATGGAACGCACCAGGCAGGGCAGCAGCAGCTGTACGATGACGTAGTATGAAGAGAGACAACAGTAGCAAGTAATGTAAAAGATGAAAATCTGCATAAAGAGGTTGGGGTGGATAGGTCAAACAACACAGGACTTTCACCCAGAAGACTGGGGTTCATGTCCTGTTTTTGTCTCAGGTGTCACTTAAATGTACAGTTTGTATTCCCACCCACCATATTTCCCTTACCCTAACTAAGTGGTTTTACCCTGCACGTTGAAAACAGATGCTAAATCAATAACGACCAAGCTTGTTGAAAAAATACGCCAAAGGGGTACCCAGATCGTGAAATGTCGCCACGGATGGGATTACATTGGAATTAGTTGAAAGCTACCTGCATCTGACTAAAGAGAGACTTTTTGCGTCAGTAACTGACACCAATGGCACCTGACCAAGCGTCGTTGTGTTTAATCTTATCTGGCCATAGTTTGACAACACATTTATTTAGTTTTTTGTAGTGAAAGTATTGTATACATCCTCCTTTCAACTTTACAAATTAGCTGTTCCTCATCCATTGCAACGCTATCAACATGGAATAAATAGAAACAGGGCGTCCAACATTCCAAAAGAAAACAATGCAATGAAAAACTGATTTTAATTTTGAACGCTCACTCGCTTTGCTTGCTGTTAGGACACCCTGTTAGTTTGTGTGTGTTAGAACATTTGATAACTAGCACTTAACACAATGTGTAGCTTATGGGAAAGTCATTAGTTTGGAAGGCAGCGATAGATATAAAATCATTGGGATCTGTCCTCTATCTACTATAGATATCTGTATCAAATATCATAGTAGTTGAGTAGCTGTTAGTGTAAGTATTTTTACTAAAAATCCAGAACAGAACAAGGACCTCACAATTCATCAATTCATCTAGGGCAGTGGTTCTCAACCTGGGGGTCGCAAGATATTTTCTGGGGGTCGCCAGATGGTTGGGGAGAAAAAAATCAAATACCATATTCTAGACTGGGGAAGGTTCATTGTTACATTACTGTCTGTATTTGTTACATTTCATGTAGAGCTTCACTTGTAAATACTTTCTGTGTTCTAGAACACAGAAAGAGGTCTAAGGACAAGTCAGAGCCTGAAGCAGATTGGACAAGGCTAGGTGCAAGCTGCTAAAACCAAACTGTAATTAAACCAAAGCATTATTTGTTTACATATATTAATCATGGCATTCATAAAAATTCACTCAAAATCAGCAGGGGGGAGAGGCATGTAGAAACAGCTGTATACACTGGATTGCAGCGTTCTTTCTCACATTGCTCCAGGATGATCAGTGGAGTGGTTTGTAATGCCCACCTCTACAGCAACAAGCAGTCTCGGAAACATGGCAAAATGGAGGAGGCTTACATGGATCTGTACTGGAATGTACAGCGCAGTAATAGATAGATACAACCAAAACATAGAGTAAATATATACACATATGGTATCCCACACAGGATCACACTTGACACAGGCAGATAAAAAAAGAGGGCACACTGCTTAGCACATAGCTGCATGAGAGTCCAGGAGGCTAGAGTGACAGATCCGCAAAATCCACAATAGTAATAGTAATGTATAGTAATAGCCAAATTTCAAATTGTAATCCTGTTCACTACTTGTAAATTGAAATAAAATCTGCAACTAGTAACTCATTACTGCCCAACAAAGAGGGTAACTACATAGTTATTACTGTCACTCTCGATTTCTTCAGATGTTATCAAAAGCTCTATGAGGCCCAGTTGAGCTAAATACCTTCTCTTTTCTTGTTCAGTGGCTAAAGAGAATTTGACCCTTCAGCAGTGTCTGCAGCAAGACATTTGGCTTTTGACCAGATCTGCAGTGAACGTATTCAGCCTACCTAGCTTTCATTAAAATTCTCCACCTGTACAAAGGGATGTGTGGTAGATTTGCAATATCTAGCCTTGGAGGATAATCGTGAAATCCCATTAAGCCTCTTGTGTTTACTGAGACAAAAGCGCAGCCTTGCTTAATGCCTCTCCTGTTAGGAATCCTGTGTTTCCTGTATAGCTGTGAAAGACACGGAACTGTTGATTACCTGCTCGGTGCAAGGCCCTCTCTCTGCCATGATAAAGAAATCCTATTTTATTCCTGTAACTGTTCTTGTCAATCAATGGAAATGAAATGGTATTTTTGAAGAAAAAAATTCCACTACATATATATTGCATTATAAGGGCATTAATAAGAAATGTCTCATGCCTGGTCAAGGTATGATGCACCTGTCATGCTTTGACATATCAGCATATCAGCACAGCCATGCATGGTCATAGGGCATTGTGACTGGTCTTTTAAGTGCCCATGTAATACATTATGAATAAATATATAAATAATAAATACATTAAGCCTGTTACCATATAGCCATCATATACTTGCTAGATTAGTTTCCTCACTGGAAGTGCTAATGCTGCAGTATTCTGTTGATTTCACCCTGTTCTTTCTGAATTTTAAATGACTGAAGTGAGCTCAAATGTCTTAAAATGCTGTTCCATGTAGGAAAGGTGAGAGAAATACAATTCCCTTGCAAAAAATGATGTGGGGGAGATGCCGTAATATTTAGGTGCAGGAGAGACATGTGAGTACGAGGATGGAGGTTGTGTGGATGTGTGAATTTCTTATTTTTATTGTTTTACTCATTCTGGAAAACATCAACCCTGATCCTGACCAAATGCATGTACTTGCCTTACCAGAATGAATGTGCTCTGTACAAAATAAAAAAAAGATTTACCCATTTGGTCGTGTTCAAAATGCAAAGTGAGCCTACAGGGAGCATGAACGCCCCAATTCATCTGCATCAGTTAGATATATTATATATATATATATATATATATATATATATATATATATATATATATATATATATATATATATATATATATATATTATTTCTGGTGCACACATTTAGCCCAATGCTGGAACTAGAGGGAAGGCCAAATCCACAAAAATTATTAGGATTCATCATCTTTGCCAGTATGGACAGAAGGAACTTACTTATTTATGTTCACACTGCTCTACAATAACATTTGCACACTCCATTGCATTAGCAACACACTCTTTTAACCCAATCTTACTTTTAAAACTAATCTTACTCCTACCTAACTTTTTACTTCTTGCACTGTAACTATGCAGGGAGTGAATTTTTTTAGACACTTTTGGACGCATCCTGAGCACCACCATCAGTTTGATGAGCACATTTGTATTGCTATGGTGATTTGATTGACCACATTACTTCTCCTCTACCACATGATCACTTCTTCTTGCTCTTAGAACATATTTTATATTTTATATGTTGTGTTATATGTTTATTTTCTCAAATTAATGAATTCTGGGAGCCTGAACATTGTAATGTACAGTACTTACAAATACACTTGTTTATATCACACATGTCATGGTGCTTATTGGTTTCATTATCTAAATGAATAACACAATTCAAATGGATAGATGTTTATTGGGAGATCTGGACAGACCATTTCGTGAAGTTTAAGTTGTTTCTGATGGCTGGAGGCAGTGTGGTTATTTCGGGGTTTTCTGAAGCTATTCGGCTGATGTTAGTGTAGATGGATTCTTGTCAGCAAAGAAAGCCAGAAGTGTTACAGGTCACTATTTTGATATTGTCGGGCAGCTAGTAATGCATGCAGGCTTTAGATGAGCCAACAGTGTGTGTGGTGCCTGCCCAGACAGAATACCAAGGCCCGGTGTGGATGTCTGAACCTGTTAGTCAGGTGATAGGACTGGGATGGACTGGGAAAGACTGGGATGATACTGGATCAGCTAAGAAATAGATGGCTGAAGAATATGACACAGCAAAAAATGCATATACTTTAAATTCAATTCTTTTGGCCATAGTTGTGGACTCAAAATACTTCACTGTTCAAGCGTTTTCTGTTTTCTCTTCACTGTACGAGCATTGCTGAGGTGTGGTGAGCTAATGGAGATGTCTTCGAGATGGGCAGGTGATGGAGTGGAGGAGCCCGCCGTGGCCCATCACTCACAGTAATGCCTCCATTACCTCGGTGTGTGTGTGTGTATATGTGTGTTTAAAGCTGTAAGCGTGCCTTATTCTAAAATAGACATGCTCCACAGAGCCTGGAAGGCAGCACTGCAGCCAGACTGTTTAACCCTTATTCCACTCTTAAATGTTAACGTTGTTGTTTTTTGCTTTTTAAAACCTTTGCATTCTTTGGGTATCAGTTGAATAAAATGAGTTAGAAATTAAAATCCTAAAAGGCAGAATAGAAGAAATTGTCCAGTGTTTGTTATGATGGCACTACACTACAGAAGGGTTTCCTTAAGAATGTATATGGTCAAGCCTAAACTTGTAGAAATAAGTTGATATAGTTTATGGCGAACCATATAACTATGTTGCGATATACATTTTGTGTGTGCAATATAGTTGTTTGGTTTCTCTTTTGAATATTTAACTTTTGTATATCCCTGTCATTGAAATGCTTGCTTATGAAAGACAAATGAAATGACCTTGAAATATTCATGGTGCCCAGAGGATTAACCCTTATGTTTTTGGTTTCTTCCCAGAAGTCAGCGTGTATTTTATAGCATTAGGAAAATTAATATCAAGTACTGTCATGATAGCATTTAACTAGCATGTACTTTTCCAATGAAGGAAAAAACATTTACTGTTCATATTTACATTGTATGTTTACCTATTTGTCATTTATTACTGGAAAAATACTATATACACTATATACTCTTGTTTTTTATTGCAAGACAATAGACCAAAAATTAAAGGCCAAAACACAACACAGCCGAACGGCGAAAGAGTGGCCCCTAAAATTTTCCACACTAGCAGTGGCTAAACTTTTGGACTGTGTTACAATCATGTTGTCCAAAAATATACACTACCGGTTAAAAGTTTGGGGTCACTTACAAATTTCCATGCCACTCCATTAAAGACAGAATACTAGCTAATCTGAGTGGGGGGGGGGCTGATCTTTAATGCAATATCTACATTGCCCATTATCAGCAACCATTCATCAAACGTTCCAAAGACACATTCTGTTTACTAATCTGATATCATTAAAAAAACTAACTAGAAAACATTGGAGAACCCTGGTTGAAAAATCAATGCAACTGGTCTCAGCTGGTATTCTGGCTATAATTAATTGCCATGGAAATTTCTAAGTGACCCCAAACTTTTGACCGGTAGTGTGTATATATATATATATATATATATATATACATATCTTATTAATACTATTAGTAATAAAATAGTAATTTGTGTTATTTATTTTATCAGATTGATCCAGCTTTTGGGTTCCCTCCAGACCCTCACAGGAGGCGGGTGGCCTATTGTGGGCTCGCCTAAACCAATTACTCTCAAAGTGGGATCCATGGCACTCTGCCAGGGGTCTGTGAAGAGATTTTAGAGCCATCAATTTAAATTATCATGATACAACACTAATGTTTTTTTTTTTTTTTACAAATGGCTTCATAGTTTAAAAAATAATATAATTATTAAAATATTTAAAAACATAACAGTTCAAGGATTCATTTTTAATACAACAAATCTATAACTTCTGCCAATACGTTGAATGCATGTTTAATATCTTTCCTGTTCACAAGTGTTAAAAAATAGGCTACGTTATGTTATTCCAAGGGACATACATGAGGGGTCATCCCAGTCCAAATTGTTTTATGAGCTGATCAAAATCACCCATTAACATGTGTTTCTGATTTCTAATTCATATCTTGTAAATCTTCTTAATTTGGAAAGCACTTTGTGCTTAATGCTTGAAAAGGGCTATATAAATGAAATAATTTAGTCACAATGTGGTTTGCACGGAGTGCTGCTCAGGTGTGTAGAGAGTTTGTCCCTCCGGTGCTCTTCAGCTTGGGATCCAAGGGTTCAAGAACACTAAGGCACTCAGGAGGGTAAAGTTTAAAAGCCTTTCTTTTATTTAGTATTTACATGACAAACCATATTCTCTATGGGTGTGTAAATCAATCAGCAATAATCAAACACAATGTAAAGAAAAAAGAGCAAAACAAAATACATACCAAACATTTAAACCTCTTCGGCAGATCAGGACAAATAGATAAATATATAGTCAAAACTTCTCCATGTCTCTCAGCATTCAGACATGAGACACACCGACCAAAACAGAACAAACAGAGGCCAAACTCAACAGAAAAGCTTTTAAAGTATAAATCCAAATAAATTATGATTATGCTTATTATTATTATCATTATTATAAAGCTCTATGTTTCGTATCTAAAACATCCAAAAGGTTCTTCATATGAGCTTCCCCTGCTGTACAGTAGGTCATCTCAGTCAAGTATTCTCTCCAAATCAATCAGCTTCTCCCATCTCCCTCTTTATTTGATGTGAAGAGCTCTTTGATCTAGATCACACAAAACTGCACAGCTGGACTGCCTTCCATTTCATATTAACACGTAAGTAAAAAATAAGAACACATTTTGGTATGAAGTTGGCAGTCCTCTTGGTGCTCATGCGACCTCATTTTGACTGTATGTATTAATATATTTTTGACAGAGAAATACAGAGTATAAAAATAAAATATTCTGCTGCTAACTTTTCCCCACAAACAAAGGAGACAGCACTGTTTTTTACTCGCAGGTGTCACCTTGTCTTCTGAGGCTTCATAAAAATCTGAATTATTTATTCAGCCTGTAAGTAATCTACTCTTCTCCTTCCCCTTTCACATTCTCTTCTGTGACTTGTCATTGACGAGGAGGCAGAGATGGCAGAAGTACTCACTTCCCAAGCGCTTAAGTACAAGTACAGATACTTGTGTTAAAAAAACACTCTGGTAAAAGTAGAAGTACTGATTTAACTTCTTCACTCAAATAAAAGTAACCAATGCCAACCAATTTTTATGCAAAGCTACCTGGACCAAACAAATGTTACCAGAGTGCACGCTGAGAAACTTTAGTGGACATGGAAAAAAAGGCTCTTTATATGCCATTACCTACATTTTACATGGGTGTCTGCCAATAGGCCTAAAACATCACATATTGTATATGATTATCGTGACAGAGACTGGGACTCCAGGTTAATAAGATTTGGACTGAGTAGCAAGATGAATTCAGTTGTGATTCTGTGAGAATCCACAGATCCAGTTTCTTTTTTTTAATCTTCTCCTTAATATTTAAAGGAGTCTGCATGTGTGTGTGGGCTCAAATACGGCTTTTGGAAAGAAAATAAAGGATAAAATATGAATTACTAAACAGACTCCACAGCACATTGGCCAGGAATCATTCTTGATGCCTACTATCTCAAAGATCTCTCTCACATAAGGCCAAGAATGATTGGGAATGTCTGGCTGCTTGTCTGCTCAATATCTGTGATCTTTTTTTTTTCATTTTCAATCATGTCGCCCTCCATACTATGTGCTAACGTTACCGCCATCAAGCCGCAGTTATTTGCCGCAAATGAATGCCGCCGAATCTGTCGAGTCGTCTTAGTGATGCGCCAAGTGTAACGCACAGTATAGTCCCATCCAATAAGATTGAATTCGGTATTGATGACGCAAACAACAATTCCAGTGAAATTATTTGAAATCTGGTGAGGACTAGATTAGGACTGTTTTTAAAGCTGATTCTGGTTTTCAACTTTGCCCCAGGTGTGTCTGTTAAAACACGGACGGAGACAACTTCTCTCTTTCGAAGCTTTACTACAATCAAGCAACGTGCAACCTAGCTAACAAGTGAAGAGCACAAACAACTAAATCACTAGCTAACTTACTTTAAATGTGCAAGAACCATAGACCACAACAACAGGCGTAAATGAACTGACAACATAAGTTATACGACTTACAGTTCTCAAAGACCCACACAAACAATCTCAACTGATTCTCCTCCGGACAGCTACTCTCTTTTTCTTTTCGCTCACTTTTTTCTCCGTGTGGCGCGCGCCCGGCTCGCAGTGTGAGACACGTGGCCGCGCTATTCTCCAACATGACGACCTCTTGTACAAAACTAAAGTAACGAGCCAATTTTTTTAAATGTAACGAGTAGAACATAGCGATATTTGTGTTAAAATGTAAGGAGGAAAAAATAAATGGTAAAGTAAAAATATCAGAAAAATCTACTTAAGTACAGTAACAAAGTATTTATACTTTATTACTTCCCATCCCTGCGAGGAGGACTGTTGGTTTTTCTTTCACGTTCTCAGTAAGCAGTTTAGCTGTGAACAGCATTAGTTGTCAGATGTAATGTTTAAGTAACTAAACTAACAGTGTTTGACCTAATTTTGTGCTATTTTATGCAATGTGGTTGGATGGTAATGTTGTAGCTGAGGAAGATTGTATGGGTTTATTGCTAAGTGGATGAGCAGCATGAGGCCGGTTATAGCAACATAGCAACATGCTAGTTATATTAGCGACGCAGTAAGCTATGCTGTGCAAAGATTGTTGACCTTTGAACTCAACTGCCAAACAAATACAAACCTCGAATTAAAATTGTTATGAATTAATACTATAAATGAAGTGGCATTGAATTGACCATTCAAATGTTTTGGAGAGATAACAATGTAAAGGTTGAATGTAGTGATGCCGGTAGATTATTAGTCTTTCTTATATTAGTCTAATGTTTCAAATGATTTTCAGCACCTTTTTCTGTCAGCAACTCTGCAGGCAGCGCTATGTCTAATGTTAACGACATCTGTACTCGTTGACTACCCATTAAGGGTAGTTGCCATGTAACATTTGATTAAGCCAAGAGATTCCAAACCAAAACGGGATCCAAAGTGTTTCCAAATGTCTCCAGTTTAGGGGCTCTGAGACAACAGAGCAGTGTGAATGCAAGGTGTAAATGTAAACCAAAACGTAGCAATGAAAATGTAGCTATTAGTGGCAAACACAGGTTAGGCAAACACAGGTTTATTGATAACAGTCCAAAGGGATAAACACAGGGCGAAGAGGAACGGTCACAGTCTCAGAATAATCAAACTTCAAAAGTAAAACTGTCCACCATCAGGAAGGAGGGAGGAGGCCAGGTAAAACAGGATAAAAGGGATGGGGGAAAAACTCATGGGGAAGAACAGGGCAGAAATTCACGAGGCAAAAACAGGATCACAGGGAAAGGGAAAAACTCACGGGGATAATTGCGAAGTTTACACAGGAGGCACAAAGACTCAACACATCGACACGACAGTAGGATCAGGCACTAGACAAAGGGAACACAGAGGTTAAGTACAAGAGGTTATTATGATCATCATTCATCAGTTAAAACAACAAAGTGTTTGCTGCAGTTATGAAGCATGCCTCCTACTAGGCTTTTCCCTGAGTGAATGTTGCTGTGTCTCATGTGAAACCGAATATCCATCAAACCAAACTTTAAAAAAAACTAAAAACAAAGTTTCTTATAAACATACTTGGAAAAATTGTGAACGAATGGCCATGACATTAACATTAGAAAAACTGCATTGTCATATTGCAGGTATTGGTACTGAGTAAACTGACCTATAATATAAACATGGTATAGTATAAATTATCCTGGAAAGTCCAGTCTCAATCCACATAAATCATGTAACAATGCTGCTCCTTTGAAGTGCTGGATCAATTCTCTTATGTGCATTGGGCTGAGTTGTTCTAAATGCTGTTCCAAAGGTGTTGACGGTAAAGATGTTGCAGCTTATGCTATTACATTTGGACCTGATATATTGGGTATCAACATCTTGATTATACAGATAACATTGAATTCCATTAACCTACATCAGCTAAAGGCTACTCTTAATGACTCTCTGCTCCTACAAGAAGCTGGTCTAAAGCAGTGGTTCCCAACCTAATTGGTCCAAGGTACCCCACCAGCCCTGTCAGATGAACTTGGGTAAACCAATGTATGTTCTAAATGTATAACACTATTTATTTATAGAACGGTGAATATTGTGAATTATTTCATACGATTGAACTGTTAATATAAGGTTCGTTTACAGCAATCATACTACTTCTAGGCTACTACAACTAGTAAAGCTCCATGTTTCAAGATCATTAATCCATTACTTTTAGCCTACTATTTTATCCTTAGGCTTACTATTTTAACTTTTAGCTATCGATTTCTACTTTTAACTATGTTAACGGTTTCTCCATTTCTTTAAGCAAGTTATTTCTACCATTTATCCATTACTTTTAGCCTACTATTTCATCATTTAGCTTACCATTTTAACTTTTAGCTATTTTAACAGTTTCTCCATTACTTTTAGCTAGTCATTTCTCTTTATTAATTTATTCATTACTTTTAGTAAACATTCTGTGCTTGCTTGCTAACTAGTTTTTTTACACTCTTACATAACTGTAACAAGTTTAAGTGTCACAGTTGACTTAATGTTAATATGTGGATGTATTCTTCCAATCAAATCATAATTACATTTTTTGAATTAGTTGAGCTACTCTGAAATCTCTCCACGTAGCCCTTGGAAACTGCAGAAGCACCCCCTGGGGTACATATACACCTGGTTGGGAACCACTGGTCTGTAGGACTCTCAAGCCGCAGGGCCTGGTTTTCTCTCGTCACATATGTTGCTCATGTTCCTGCTGCCCTGTGGCTTCTATGTCCCACTGGGAAAACCTCTGCTTTTTTGTAGATTGCCTGTCCATCCCTGTGAGTTTGTTTAACATGCCTTATTGTCAGTGAGACAGGAACAGAGGCCCAGGACCTGCACCTGCACAGCCTTCCATCCCCCAATCAGACTCCACACGCCAGTGCTATGCACTAACAAGCTTATTGAATTAATGTTGAAAAGCAAAGTGGGCCCCGGGCTCTGTAATTATTAATCAAGAGTAATCAGCGGAACATAATTGATTTGGTAATTGTGTTTGCTTTCTTGAGCTAGACCCTTAACTTTGCTGGCATGAATTAAGGACGTTGTTATTGCAGTTGTAGCACTGCAGAGTTATGTTATGCAAATGTAAAACGGCTGCTGTTAGTTTGTAAGTTGGATACAAAACAGTTAAAATAACACAATAAGGGCATGCAATGGTAAAAGACGAAAACATACTTTAAATACAATAAGAACCTAATTACTAGCCTTGAGTGGCTTCTTGCTATTTTAAGGCACTCAACTACAGAACAGATACCCAAATATAATCAAACTCTATGAGTCTACATACAGATTCTAATATTAAACTCATTTATTAATTTGTTTTTCATGTGAAATCATAGAAAATACATCCAGTAAAAAAGTAATCCTGTCAGTTCCTTAAATGTATGCATTAAGAACCATACTAATAGTGATAAATATAGATGTGTATGATGTATGATGGCTCAGTATTTGAGGGGATACCTGGAATGTACATCAGGTGTCTGAGGTGAAAGTCTGTGCTTTGCCTTTCTCACCTCTGAGTCAGAATGCAGCGTCCAGGTCAGACCCTCGCTGCAAGTACAGCAGGAGACTTAGAATACAGCAACCTGGTCTCACAGAATTCCGTGAAATGATCATGAACGGTTACCACCGCATTACGTGGTGGTGACACGGAATACGTCAAAATTCCGTGTGACCCCCACAGAAAACAAGTCTAGGAGAAGATGACGTAGCATTAAGAGTGATGGTATCGTGGCGGTAGCAAGCAGTATAAAGCCCAAACGTCCCGTTCTTCTTTTCCTAAACCCAACCCGTCTGCTTTATACGCCCATTCTTTTCTTCTTTTCCTAAACGCAACCCGCTGTTGTCCTGCCAACCCACAATCTTTTCCCTGACTTTAGGGGCCGTGTTTATTTCACAGAATTCTTCCGTGGGCCTATCATGAACTTTTCAGCCATTGAATACAGCCCTGGGGTGCTCCATTCTTAAGGATGAGGGGGGAAGAGGTGTGTCCACCACCCCTTCTTCCCACCTTGGTTCTGGGACCTGAGTCCACCTGGTTTTAACATCTGTCCTGAGTGATCCGGTAGTGAGTGGACCACTCTAAGTACTCTGGCAGTAGAATGTGTCTTCACATATGTTGAGACCACTTCTGATCGGATCTCACCTCCCCGCTCTATACTCAAACACGTACAGCATGTCCATTTGCATTTGGGCTGGTTGTGAGTGAGTGTGTTTATAAATGTCAGTCGGTCCTCTCCCATAAATCATACATACATACATACACATAGAAACGTGCAATGACTAACATTAAAGAAAAAAGCTGCCCATATTAGGGTATGAGGTCTACTGATGGAGGTGGGACCTGTGCAGAAGAGAAAGAGGTTTTTAAAAGGTTGGTTTGAAGTTTAACTTCTATGTGACATTTGCTTTATTTTACATTTCATGTCAGCTTATAGGAGTCATGTTAAGTAACTGCAGATAAAAACCCAACATTTCCTAATTTGGCTGCTTCATAATAAAAGCATGCAAATAGCAAAATAACAAAGGACTTTTATTGTGACGAATTAAGTAAGGTGTTTAATCTCCGGTCCTTGAGCTTTGTGATAATTCGGGTGGGAACTATGGTGTTAAACACTGAACTATAGTCATGGAACAGCAATCTTGCATAGCCTCCCCTCTCTCTAGGTGAACTGGCATCATTTTGAGAATTGCCTTGTAAAGAATATGTATGTGCTCATCTACTGTTATGGTAGAGTATGGTATAGTACTTGCTTGGAGTAAAGTTGATGTCCTAATTATCTGCTTAGGAGAGTAAATGTACTGTATATCATTTGCCCGCATCAGAAAACTTCATTTTCATTGGTTCTTATGTGCTAGTGGTGATCCAACAGGCAAAACAAGCAGCACATCCAGCTGTCACCATCGCTTGGTACTGTACTTAGTACATTTTACAGAAAATTGGGTCGGTTTACATTTAAAATTCAGTTGACATTTCAAATTTAAATTCAGATTTAACATTCTGGGACACAGGCAGAGGAATCTCAACCCAAATTTAAACATGACTACACCATAGGACACCTTTGTCCCAATTACTCACCAGAGCTCCAAATGTGTATCTCCTGTTTGAGTGCCATTAGTTTGAAACCACGATTTCCAGATGTTTGGATACTATTAATTACTTATTCTTTTTTTTAAATTGACTTCTTCCGTAGGAACCAATGGGCTTGGCCCTGAGAGACACAGATGAGGCAGGGAACTCGGAAAGTATCAAGAGACCTACTAACAGACTTTTTGTAGAATAAATAAATGTCAAAACATATACAAACTCAAAATCTCAAAATACAGCACCAGCTGCTCACAGAGAAGTTTTACAACTCTGAAAACATAGACATTTCAATCAGGAGAGACGTGTTTGCAGATATGCAAATAAGGTTAATTGTACGGCTTAATAAAATGCACAAAGTCTTTGGCAATAAGACTTCATCACTATACGAATATTTCGTATATCTATATAGGGGTAGAGATCCATCAGACCCCCAATGGAATCTAGACACCGGTGGTGGCGACCAGACCGAAGGAGGCTCCGGAACGGTCAGCTGGAACAAAGGACTGGAGGTGGAAGGGG
Source organism: Etheostoma spectabile (assembly GCF_008692095.1). Taxonomy (NCBI): domain Eukaryota; kingdom Metazoa; phylum Chordata; class Actinopteri; order Perciformes; family Percidae; genus Etheostoma; species Etheostoma spectabile. The sequence goes on from NC_045741.1 coordinate 27,912,291, forward strand.
GGGTGGAGGGTTGCACTCTTTGCCTGCTGCGACAGCTGAATAGCAAAGGGACAAACAGATTTTTTAAAGCAGGGTTGTGACTCTATGATTGGCTCTTGAAAGAGGTGTATGATTCTGACTGGTTTAGCAGGAAGGTGAACACCTCCAACAGCTGATTAGAGTTAGGTAGAGCATCGGTTAAGAGTTAGGTCTTCCTGATAGGACTCACACTGAGCTACATTTCAATCAGGAGAGAGTAGTTGCAGAAATGCAACAGTTATACACGCATAATAAAATATGCATTTATTTAGATAACAGATAAATTGATTTAGGAGAGCATCGATTAAAAGTTAGGTCTTCCTGAAAGAATTTCAAAGTGTGGTGAGAAAAATAACATTCAAACTAGAAAGACCATACCGAGATGATACAGAAAGATGTTTCTTACTAAACAACGCAGACAGGAGCTGCTCATTGCTACATATGATATATATTTTATTATGACACTATATGTATACAAGTTGTCAGTGCTGGTGCATCTATTCTTCATCTTCCTGTCCTTTTACTGCTTTTTGTTTGCGCTGCAGTTCTTCCCTGTTTGATTAAACTGGCGTGCAACTGTTTTGGGAGAGAAATGTATCAGCACAGACCGCAGCAGGGTTCCCCAACTCTGCTTTCCCTTCCTTTTATCTGTACCTGGTGTGGCTGCCTGTCGCAGCCAGATGAGAGACTCGAGGGGGCAAGATTGCCTGCCCATCTCCGATTGAATCAGCGGTTGTCTGCTGTCAGTTATCTCCCATGCGTTGGGGGAAATTGTAAGGTAGTGGTGCTCGGACGACCCGATAAGACAGACAGGAAGCCACACACTCCATCCTGCCGCTGACAGGTTCCTCTAAGACAAAAGGCAAATGAAGCGTCCTTCTTTCCCCTTCCCTGCTCCTGATAAATCAAAAGCAATTTCCACATGCCGCCCACTCTTTGTGCCTAATTCAAATATTTGAATTATTCTGGTCACTGCACTGATATGCAGATTGCTTAGTGGGGGAGTATTTTAATCAGACCAGAGAGAAATACTTCCTCTTTTCATTCCACTTCTAAACAAACTCCTCTAATTGCTTTACTGTTTGAGATGATAGTTAAATTCACCCCTGAACATACAGCCGGTTTGTTTATTTGTTTTCCTCTCAGATTAATCCATTTGGCTATCCTTCTCTCACACTTCAGTGATTAAAAATTGCACTTGGGAAATCAAGGATCGCTTCCAATCTGGCTGGTGAAACAAGACTGGAACCTTGTAAGACATCAGCGCATGGCTTATTTTCCCGCTGAGTGCCCTTGTTGCCGCCAGAGTCCCTTTCTATCTTAAGTTCAAAGGTCTTTACAGCGCCAGCGTTTCATCTGGGCTCCCGCTGCCACTGGATGTTGACAGTCCTTTCCGTTCCACTCCAGTGGCTTCACTCAAATTTCACACTTGTCAGGCTGCCTGATTCCTCAAACAGCTACAAGCACATATGAGTATAACCCCCCCCCCTGCCCCCACATGCCCTATGCTGTCCCCTCTACGTTCTGATGGCTTCAGGTTAAAGCTGGATTGGTCACAACTGATCCCATTCCTGCTCATCTATTTTTAAATAACCCTATTTCAGTAACACTTTGTTTTAAGGTCCTTGTAATAAGCATTAGTTCACAGGTAATCGGCCTTTTGATTTAGTGATAGCCAAATGAAGCCTCATGGAGCTTAATGAAGCATTTTCTTTTTTTTCTGAGCCCACTAGATGGTGCTCTGTATTCAACATTAATTATCGTTCCTTAAGCCTTTTCCTTTTGACCAAGAGCGCCATCTAGTGGCCTCAGAAAATACATAAAATGGTTGCCGAAGCTTCATAAGGCTTCTTTTGGTCATCACATCAGAAATCCTTATAAGCTGCTAATTAGCATACTGATGTGTTAATAATAGCATTATAAACACATGTATTGTTAGATGAAAAGACATTTATAAGCATTTACAAGAAATGCATTTTTATGCTTTTATTAGCATTTAACTGTGCGTTCTGCATCTTCCCAATCTAAAGAATAATGCCTTGTTAAGGTTAATAAATCATTTATTATGCACTTATCACCAGTTTTTTAAATAGAAAGAGGGGAACTCATGTCTGTGCAGGAGACCAAAGACAAAAGCTGCAATGAAAAGTCTCTCTGCGCACTCAGCTCACAGTAGTTTAGTAGCTTCTAACTGAATCTCTGGGATTTGAAGTTCAGTTTCTCTGCTGCGTACTTTCAGATATGTGCTTTATTTCAGTAATCAGTATTACATGGGAGGGTGTGCTTTACTTCAGTTTTATGGCTGCATGCTTTGTAGAGATTGTGCGATCTTCAAAACTGCATAAATACCACACATAGAAGTACCAAACTGCTTTGCTAGCTCAAACTTGCTGTGCCAAAACTTCACCAAACCTCTGCAATTGTGTCTAAAACACCTTTTTCTAAGCAGTGCTTTTTTTGTGAAAGTCCAATTCATGTTGCATGATGTAGTATGTACAGTATGTTATGGGGATAGTGTGTGGCAGTGGTGGTGTATTGCAAAAAAAAAATGGAATTGGAGCACTCCGTGGCAGATAATGTTGATACCGTACAGCTTGCCTGTGATAACCACGTATCGGTCAGAAGCACTGGCACCATGTTGAACTGGTTCAAATGTTGCTTTCCAAATCTTCATGTCTGTCCCCCTTCCCTCCGCCTCTTTATCACCCTGGCCCCCCTCATCTCCTTCATCCAGCCTCCTGCCACTTTGAGATGTCTCTCCTCTCTACCTGTTGGATTGGAGAAGCCCATGGGGGGCTTATCTTGTTTCACCGGAGAGCAGTAAACACTCATTTTTGTGGTTGTCAGTTTGGTGAAGGCGGGCAGCCGTGTGGAACACAGCGCAGCATCAGCGGCATTCCCAGCAGTGGAAATAGAGCTGGCTTCCTCTTTTCTCCCTCCTCTCCCGGGGAACAATGGTGCTGCATCTAAACCTGCCACATATTGATTTAGGGGTTATGTTTTGTGTGATTTGCTAGTTCACTTTCATTTTTGAGAGTCTGTGTCTATTATCTTGTGCTCAAGCAGAGAAACGTATTACTGTACACTCTGTTTCCTTTTTACTGTTCAATAACTACACACATGTGAATACTGTACAGTACAACCTTCAAGTCATAACATCACCGATACAAAAGACATTTCTTTTTCTTCTTAACTCAAAGAAATTAGTTTTTTTTTATATGTATTTATTTTGAACATGACATTCAGATGAAAAAAGTGGATAATCCAGAAACCTTTTAATACTGAATACCAAAAATGTTACTGCATGACTTCAGCATGGGTGGAGTTAGTACCATTTACTGATGATCACCGTGAAATGTGGTTGAAATCTCTAGTGAAGATTCATTTTGTCCATGTTCCAAAAATAGGTATTATTTTCAAATTATATAATTATAATGTATTTCTTTTCACTAAAGTAAAGACCACTTAAATTTCACTTTGACTTTAACACTACGTAATTTACTCCATTGGGGGCAACATTTTACAATGATGATGATGATAAACACTTATTATTTGTTACTTGTTACATATTTGAACAGTGCAACGGTTCACCAAAAATTTGCTTTGGTGTGCACAGTACCTCTGTTTTTGGGTCTGGTACCTAGTATTTATACTTAGTGTACACAGTTTCCCAGATTTGACTCCGATAAGCTAGTGAACAGGTTGTCATTACACTAGTCTATATCGACAACGTTTCAGTTCTGGGATTGCTCCAGTAACCTTCCTCTTTCTTTGTGTTAGCGTTCTAACCTCCCGTGGATGTCTGAGGACTATGGTTAACTGCTCCTCAGATCTCTGCAGGGTAAATCCAGACAGTTATCTTTCCAATCTGAGTTTTCTGTTGCACGACTAAACAACTTTTGAACGTACACATGTTCCCGTCCCATGATGATTGTGATTGGTTTAAAGAAATGCCAATAAACCAAAGCACGTTTTTTCTCCCGTCCCAGAATCCTATGTGGACTAGTCAGACCTTCCTCCGCAGTACTGTGGTGGAAGGTCTGGCAATGCAAGACTTTGATAACACACACCACTGCCTGGAAAAAGGGTTCAAATGTGTCTACAAATTGACTTACAAAAATGCAGGGAAATAAAACCCTTTATTGTCCGTGTCACTGGATAGTTAACATAACAATCCCATTCACTGGCTCACAACCTTTTGCCGAAATGTGTATCCAGCTTCCACTCATTGGTTTTCAGCCAGCTCGTGAGCAGAAAACACTCATGCAGGTGAACGCCTCAGTACCATACTATAGGCTTTGATGATTCAAGGCTAACAGGTCCTCTGAAGGACCTCATTTCAGCTCCTAATGGTACAGAGAAATGGGTTTCAGGCATAGGAGATAGTATCTTTGTGTTTTTGTCTGGGAGAGATGAAAGGAGGCCAGGCTCCATATATGTGTCTGTGGAGATTGTGACTCACTGCCTTTTTCATTTTCACCCTATTCTACAGAATTAATGACAGCAGCTCTATCATGCTATGGACTGGAGGGTGGCGAGACAGTGGGGGTTGTGGATGAAGGAAGGGCGATTACTGTGTTGAATCCCCAAATGGAATTCTCTTCTCTTCTCTCTTTGGAATAACTTGGCGGGATTTCTCTCTCTATACACGTCCTGTCATGTCCTTTTCTCTACTTCTATTTCTAAACTCTTTACCCGAAAATCTTATTATACAGTCGGTGTTCTGAAGATTGTTTTTTTCTGCTTTGGAGTATTTAACATTAAATTAAAATGGACACTGGAAAGTACCAGGAAAGACAGAAGATGGAAGAGGACAACGACATTCAACCTGTCAAAATGCTGGCTGACATTCACACATGCCCAGAAGTTGTTTGTTCATAGTGTGTTTTGTGTATATAGTTTAAATGAAATATTTTATATTAATGAACATGCTTTACATTCAAGCCAAATGAGTTGGTGCGTGGTCACCAAAAGCTTGTATCATGTGGGCGTGCCGGCAGTTTTGCTGTCATTACTTAGAATTCCTCATGTGGGAGACAAGAATTAGGCACTATAGCTTTAAAGCAACATCTTGGGTTAGCCATCAACTAGCACATACGCATGGGCCTGCATTTGAAAAACTGCATGAGCCATACTAAGGCTAAATGTAGTTTAAGTAGGTCTGGGCTGGAACAGAGAATGTGGCAGACATATGGGGTCAGTAACATGTTAACACTGTCAGTGTACGGTCACTGGCATTATCCTGAAATCCCAATTTCATTTTATCTCATTTTAGTGTCTGGATTTTTACATATCAGAGCTGTGGCTCAGGAGGTAGAGCCATTGTCCTGTAATGACAAGGCTGGCCGTTGGCATGTAAAAGGGTTCTTGAGCAAGAAACTGAGTCCCTAATTGCTCCCCGGGTGCTTTACATCAGCACACAGCTCCTAAAGCTAGAATGGGTTAAATGCAAAGGTTACGTTTCCCCTAGTTGTGTACAATTTTCTTTCAAAAGCCTTTCACTTTAAGTAAAATAAGAAAAATAAGAAGAGTTGGCTATTATAAAATCATTAGAGGACATTACCTAATGTTAGCAAGCTAATATTCTAAATGCAGCAGTTTGTTGTCTGCTAAACAATAGCATGTGTGCACAAGTTAGCATGCTGAAATTAGCATTTAGCTCAAAGCACCGCAGCATCACAAATACACTATAGTGTTGCTGTAGACTGTTAGTATGAGTAGAGAGGCTAATTTAGAGTTTTTTTCTGACCGATAGCCGACCCTCGTTAACTGATCATAAACCAACCAGCATGCTACCAAGTTCACCCGACAAGAAGGCTTGGATATACTTTCCACGGCCACTGACAGCGGCAGATGTGCACCAGTCACGCAGCCACAGTGTTTCGTGCGTTGTCGTGGACACGCAGCCACTTTCTGAGCCGATCTCCACTCATCCACCTACAAGGTTGTCAGCTGTGTGTCTGCCTGTCTAACTTTTTTAGTCTTTGTCTTAATAGCATTGTTTTAACTGTTTAACTGATAGTATTAATCGGTCAAAATTGGTATTGTCGGTTAACAGTTAACGGGTTAATCACTAACATCTCTAATATGAGCTGTCCAAAGCTCATATTAGACCAAACCTAATGACTAGACTGTATTTATATAAATACAGCACATTTTATATAAAAAAAACTGTAGTTACCCTTTGAAGCACAGCATCAAGTGTGTATAATGACTTCATTTGAACCGTTTTGAATAAGTCTCCATCATGTAGATAATGGCCACCACGGCCATATTACACCACTATTCATGATCACAACAATAAAAATGGGTCTCAGGGTTGTGATGTATATAACTGTGTGTATGTGTGTGTACAGCATGCGTGTGTGTGATCCATCACGTTTGCCAGCAGTAAGCAGCCAAGGTGGTGAAGTGCTTGATCTTCCCCATGGCTGTGAGCTGCTGATAGGTCCCACATCCCAGCACACCACCCCTCATATTTCTTCATCTAATTGGATTGCAGCTTGTCAGCGTATCATTTGTATATGGCCACCACATCCCACCACATTTTCGGCATTCTGCCGCTGATTGCTTAGCTCGGGGCTAGCCGTAACAGCCTAAGTAATTACTTTGCTTCGTAATGTTTCCTTTCCATTCGTATTTGTCCCTTTTTTATCTTTTCACTCTCTGTCTTTATCTGTCTGCCTTTTCTCTTCCTGGTGGTTGTTTTCTTTTGCAGCCTTACTCTTTTCTCTCACTCTCTCTCCATCCCCTTCAGCCCCTAACAAAGTCAAATAGTCTCCGTCTGTCTGTCCTCTGGTGAGGCTGTCACCAGGGAACATCTTGTTCAGAGATGCTGCTGGTTTTCAGGACTGATGGAGTCGGTAGGTGGACAGATCCGAGGTGACAGATGGGCTGTGGCTGCTGGACACTGGACACAGTGCAGAGCAGTGGAGCTGACAGACAGTCTATTACATCAAAACTCCAGATCAGCACAGACTGTCAGTCAGAATAAGTCAGATAATATCTTTCATTTATTTCTAGCCACGCAAAAAGTTTCACTTTTATGTGACAAGGTTTTCAGATATCTGTCTGAACCTTTAGTTTTCAGACCAACACAATGGAGATGACAATAATTCCCCCATGTGTGCGTACGTTTAAAAAAAGCAGTGAAAACATGTACTTTTTCTTCTTCTATGTCAATAGTCTTCATAACAACGATTTATTTAGTAGAAAGTATTTCCAGTAGATTTTTTTTTATTTGAGTAAACTGACTCTTTAATCATACTTTGGTCACATGGTGTAGAAATAACCAATTGTAAAACGTTAGGAACAAATTGAAACAATTGCTTTTTTTGAGCTTTTAAACCATAATCCACAGCCTTCATTGGCCGGCTAATGAAGACCATGGTATCTGGTTAAAGCTCCAGAGCTTGTTAGTGCACCATTAATTGGGATTTTATTATCAAAACTACTACTTCCAAATGACTTTTAATGTAATTTATTGATGCAATTAGCAGTAATTATTTGGCAGATATACTCTGTATGAAGCTCAGAGTAAGTGAAGGAAAACATAATTCAGGTGGAACTACATTTCCCCTAAAACCTGGTAGGAACAGATCCAGCTTGTCGTTGGGTCACCTATTTTGATAAAATTGAAATTGGGTTTGGAATGACCAGCAAACAGAAACTAAGCAAATGATCACATCCATAGAAAGTTGTACTCACAATCAGTAGCTGAACCTGATAGATTTCTTTGATCATTGTCTTTCACTTCCATTTGAGGCCGCTAAAGTGCCCATTGAGCCTTGGCAAGGCTGAAAGGATCGATGGCATAGTAACTGTTTCGTTGGATTTTTTGTAATTTCGTGCTGCCTCAGCCAAGTCTTCCTTGAAAAAACACACTCTAAAAAATATCCGTGTATTCACAGTGTTTGACTTTATACTTCAACAGAAAATATACACAGAACGTGATTCACGGTTGTTTTTCTGTTTATTTACATTTCAATATCAGCGGTTAGGGAGGTGTGCCTATCAATTTAGGTTCACAATAAATGTTGGTCCGCCTAGTTGTGCACCAGACCAAAAAGACAGGAAACTGTTTGTAAACTATTATTACACGACGCTCAATGCAGAATATTGCTGATTTGACGAATTTGAGAAATCCCACAGAACCAGAGTTTTTATATATTCAGGCTGTGAATCTTTGTTTTTCAGGATTTGCTAAAAAAAAAAAAATATTTGACTTTCGATTAAATAAAACATGTCAATAAACTTTACACTTAATGTGATTCTTATTTTCCAGTGTAACTGAGTTTGCCACCCCTGTTTTATTGGACGTATAGTAGTTTAAAATGTTGTCTGGGTTGGTCATGTGTTACATACAGTGGTGTAGTCTAGTTTTTTGTAGTGAGTATACTGTGTTTTTTCCCTCTGTGCTTCATACTCGCCCGTCCCAGAGTGACAACCCCATACGTTTTTGTAACGTTACCGTGTGTAGCAATGACTCATCTGGCTCATTTTCTGTAGTTTCTGTAACATTAACTTCTGCTGCAATGTCACTTGAAGCAGCAGTATAGCTTCAGGGGCAGGCTTACCAAAACACTGAAAGAGTGTAGTTTAAGTTTGCTTTTGTTTCACATCTCCTGTAAGGATTTATATTAGTTAATTTCACATTTCCTCAGAGAATGACCCCCAAGCAACTGTGCTGTTGTCCCTAGGTGACTGGCAACACAGACGGGGTGAATTTATGAACGAGAGTGTGAAAGATCTGTCTCAAAACAATCATTGTTACATTTCCTTGCACGTTTGTAAGTGTGTATATGGAAATCCTTGACCTTTCCTTTTGGGTATACGGTGTATACCTGCAAATCATGTAGACTTCACCACTGGTTACACATGTACATTGTTTTGGTATATAACTAATGCTTGGTAAAGTCTAATGTCGTACCTGAATAACCATCCCTAGGATTAGTGACCGTCCCAAAAACGTTTTTAAAGTGATAGAAAAAAGCAACAAGCTTTAAATGAATTAAAGAACAGATCTCATTGCAGAAGTTCACTCACTGAGCAGCATTGTATGAGAGACTTCTGAATAACAGGAAATGTTCTGTATTTTGATCGTAGCTACACACAAATAACTGCTCTTTCCCATAGGAAGGCGCTGTGCTACCCTTAGCCCACCGGTGGCTTAAGGAGGAGGCAGGGGTCCATGAATGGTTCATAAAACACAAGCGGGGCTTTCAAGCAGGAGAGCGGAGTTTGTGTCCCGGGTAAAACACAAGACTTTCACCCAGGAAACAGATGTTTGTTTCTCTGGAGACTAGTTTAGGGGACCATTGTTTTAACCCAAACCACAATATCTTTTCTAATCTTAACTAGTCGTCACCACATGACGCTCAGTTTTTACTGCCTACACTCACCTGTAACAGCCGCTAAAGGGACTGTCCCCTCACGGTGCTCTATACCCAGCTCACAGTCACCTTTTCTCGGCTAAATGTAACTGTAAAGGCGGTAGCCTATTTCGTAGGACATCATAAGAATTTATGATATTTTACGAAGCTGTTTATGAAAATGTGTTGCCTGGGTGATACAGATAAAATTGTTTTAATCTGAATATTTCCTGATATTGAAAAATCACACAATTACATATCAAAGATTGTTTGGTTTGTGTCAAAACATGCTTGGCTTGCTCAAAATCATTCATTTGGACGAATATTATAGGATGACTCTATCACCTTATCATCAAAATATGATTTTTGCTGACATTTGATAAATAATTTAAAAAAACAGCCATACAGCGTGCTTATTGTAACCCGTTTAGAGAACATACTGTATCAACACAATCTCACTCGCATCACTTCAAAAAGTGACACTTGGTCAGGTGCCGTTGGCTTTTGTTACTGATGCAAAACTACCCCGGTCACTGGGTGAAAGTCCTGTGTTGTGTTGACCTATTCAGAACCCCAACCATCCTCTGTACGGGGGTTTTTGATTATTCATACTTCTCGCTACCATTGTTTCTACGGGATGGTTGATTGTTTCGTTGGTGTCAGCCGCTAATTGAGACTCTGACCAAACGTCAGTGTTTGATGAGTTGGGAGTAAGTGGATTGTATCCACAGTTCTAATATGTTAGATATTAAACATGACCATCAGAGAGCACAAAGGCTCTGGTCCATTGGAATTATATGCTTATTGTCCGTACAGTTTACACTTTGCATACAGTACATACATAGAATGGCAATGCTTTCTGTATGTAAACATACTTGTGTTTTTATGTATGGTTTTGCAGAGGTGTTTACAACCCTGCAGCTTGTGTTCAGGGCTTTGAAAAGTGCTTCTACAGGTTTTCTGAAGACCATATGAATAGAATTTCTCCCTGCTTGTTATCTGTACACACAGACTGCAGACGGCCACTTCTACTTACCTCACCATTAACCCCCCCCCCCCCCCCCCCCCCCCCCACACACACACACACACACACACACACACACACACCCACCAACATCCACTTATCAATCTGTTCTCCGTTACAATTCAATCATTTCCACAGATCTGGATGGATTTATGCTAGGTCACTCATATCCAGCATGGAGAGCATTGCTTTGCATTGTCTCAAAGTACTTTTCCCCTAAATCACAAATTCTGGCATTGCTGACTGAGGCGGAAGGCTGCCAAACAATTTCCATTTGCTGTTGTTTGATAGGTGGATCCAGGCTTCTCTCTAGGGCTGACTTGTTTTTTTACATTCATTTGTTTGCCGTCGGTGGCTGGGGGAAGTGACAGATGCCAGAACCTGAGCGGAGTCTGGATCCTTGCTGATTATTGCTACACTCAGAGCGAGAGCAGGGTCCCCGTCTCTCAGCGTTTTTGGCACAAGCAGCGAGCAAAATCAAATGCAATAAAAGCATGTCTGGATTAGAGCTTGTTAAGCGAGAGAAGAGCCTTTAATTGCTCAGGCTTTGTACTGCTTCACAAAGAGCCGCTATTGCTAATCTGTAGCTCAAGGGTGAATGTTTGTGACGAAACAAGCAAAGATGTAAAGAGAGGTGAAGTAGAAAGGAAGGCATTTCAGGAAGGAGGATTTGAACAGAGTTGGCAACAAAGACACAGTTTCATTTAGCTGCTGGCAGATTGTTTCATTTTCTTCATCATGACAGTGTGTGAGTTTGAGTCAGAATGCCTAGATCACACGTCAGTGCTTTCTATGGTTTGTGGAGAAACTACAGATGCTTTTATAAGGTTTTTGATTCAGTTTAGGACTTATTTTCATAGTTTTGACTGTCATACCAATCAGTTATGATAACATTGTACTCACTAAAGTAATGGCTGAGATCCACTGATAGAATATAATTAAGTACATTTACTCCTGTACTTCTGGACAAAGTTAAAGTGATTTTACTTTACGAGAGTATTTTCATTTTATGCTACTTTCTGCTTCTTCTCCCCTACATCTCAGAGGTAAATATTGTTCTTGTTACACCACTACATTTGTCTGCAGCTTTAGTTACTTTTCCTCTCCTTCCTGTCCAGTAAAAACAACGTATCGCCAGACATGTTGATGATGAATGTTTGTCAGGGATCTAGGATCACAGCTTTTAAGTCAAGTACACCTTTTTTTGTGTCCTGAGGGGCAATCAATTTTTTGCAGTGGGAGCAGTAATCACAAAAGATCAATATATTACAACATTTGTCAGGATAATGGCAGGTTAATATCTGTCATGTCTCATCATTTCCACACCATGCTTGTGCTTGGTATCAGTAACTTGAGAAACTTAGAGATTTAAGCGATTTTGACTGATGGCTGACAAGCATTATTTTCTTGGTTCAGAATGTTTTTCTGAATGATCTCGGCATCTAGATTCTGGGTTTAGTATAATAATGTTGTGATGTTCCTAGAGCAGAACTCCTTCGCTCATGATAGATTAACAAAGACTTTTTTTAGGGGTGCCAGGATTAAGTTTAGGGAGGCTTTTGCACCCCCTAGAAAAGGGCTCAAAACACCCCTGATGTTTGTATGAACTGAAGGATGAAGAGTTCCTTTGTGTGTTGAGAACATTATCCTCCTTCTTAAGCTTAATAAAGTCTTTAAAAAGCTCCCTGGTTTAGCTGGAGCACCTTACAGGGCTGTTTTTCTGACACTATGAAATGTTTTTACTTTTTAGATATATGTGGTTCTCACAGGATGGCACAAACATATGATGATCTTATAGAATATGATGCATTGCTGTAGATTAAAGTAGCCAAAAGTTTATAAAAGAGTTAAAATGAACTCAACCTTAAACATCTACAGCAGTAAACTGCAACATACACATTAATACAGCGGGGAAATGAATTTACAAACAGCAGATAGAAGAGGAAAACACTGACAGGGAACACTTTACTGAAACATACACACTTTTACTTAAGTAAGGTTTTGAATGCAGGAGTATTTTTACTGTGTGGTAGGCCTATTAGTACTTCTACTGCAGCAAAGGATCTGAATACTTCCACTACAATCTGGGAGCACGGTGACATCACTACAACAAAGTGTGACAGGGCAGTGCAAAAAGCAGCAGTCCCCATGTTCATAGGGCTGTCAACTAATATTCCAAATCCAATTAATATTTTAATTGTAAAAAAAAATTAACATGAAAATAAGTTTTCGATCTAAAATGATCCTAAAAACAGTTGGTTCAATTGTCTCGGTGGTGGGTAATCCCTACGTCCTGTAAAGCTTAAAAATGAATTTTAAAGAAGTGTTATATTTACAAAATGATGAGGAAAATCAGCTCCTCCCAGACTTGGAATACATAAATCTTTGTTTTGAAAACCCCCGATTTTTTTACGTGTGTCACTGCCTCTCTTATCTGCGGAGAGAAAAGGCGTCCAGGCAGTTTGTTGGCACAGACCATCGCTCCTCTTCTCTCTAAGCAGCAGATCAATGCATCTGCACTGATATGAGCTGGAGCTGCCTATTGATCCACCCAGCTTCGTCTTTGTCCTCCGTCGTTATGGAGATGAGACAGTGACCTTTTTCAGAGGTGTCACAAGTGGAGAGGAGACTGTTTAACAGCTTTCAGAAGAATAGGAGCTGCAGCCTTTCAGCGTTGCTTCCAATGACTTCTATGAGCCAAGACTGGCCACAAACACTGTGTACACCATTTGTGTATAGAACAAGTACTGTGTAATGTCCACTCCACTATAGTCCAAGCAATTTGAGAAATATACATTCAAATACATTTCAACTCAAGTAGAACTTTATTTTTCCCCAGAGAGGCAATCAGCAGTGATTTTTTTTCTCACTTTTTCAGCAGTAATCACAAAAGATCAATCTATCACAACTTATGATAAAAAAAAGAAAAACATGTCAGCATGATGGCGGGTTAATCTCTGTCATGTATCATCATTTCTACATCAAGCTTTGGTTTTTTATCTGTGGGTAGATCCAAGATGAGTTTGATTGTTTGCAGTAGTAGTAGTAGTAGTAGTAGTAGTAGTTGTACCTAAAATAGAAGTATTTTGATCTAAGTATAAAGTATCGTTCCATAGATAAAACAAAGTCAAATTAGCAGTTGCTGGTTGTATTTAGCGGCTACCAGCGGCAGTTGTTTAGTTTGTTTGTTCAATAGATGACTGTGAGCCAGCTCACAGTCATCTGTGTCCTACTGGCGGCCAGGTGCCGATTCTTTCAGGGGCCGTTTTAGTGGAGTTTAGACAGAAAAGTGAGCGTCATGGAGTGATTACAGTTAATTTTAGGCCCCAAAATGGAGTTTTAAGTTTCGGAAAAGGATTGTTTCTTGGGTGAAAGTATTTGGTTTTTGCTGCAATGTGCAGCAGAGCTACAAGAGTTCAAGAGCTATAGCACATGCACATAGGTAACTAAGCAACAGTGGGCTCTTGAACTCCTGGCTTCATTTATTTTTTAAGCAAATAAGGACTTAATATCATAAAGATAATTTACATAGAAGCACCTTGAAATGTGATAATTTGTTGGGCTTTCACTTTTTAAACAAGGACAAACGTGCTGCGTAACTAACAGAATACATTTGTCATGAACATATTTGCTGCATATGTTTAAGATAGAAGAGATTCAGCAGCTTGTTCCAAAACCAACTTTGTCACTGTTGGATTTGACGGCTGTAATGTTTCTGTTGTTGAGTTTGCCGCAGGGAGGCTGGGCGCCTTGTGTTGGGATATATAATGCTGGTTGCCTGTACCTGCTATTATTAAGAATGCATGAATAAGTGTCCCTGGCTGTGGGTGTTAGGGGCAGAATCAATATGATGAGGGAAATTTGAAAGTGGGTAACATTTTGCTACAGGCAACACTAGATTAGGACTCCGGTTTTGAATGCCTTGCAATCAATTCTTCCTCATATACAAATCAAAAACGTGATGTGTTTATACATGAACCACATGGAAAATTCTTCTTATATTCTTGCTCCATTCAATTCTAGCTCATTTTCCTCAATTGCAGAGAGAACCACCTGTTTTATGAGCACATTTTATTGAGCATAAAAATGTACTAATGACCGTGGAGACAGTCTTTTCATACCATATATTGGCTCAAGATTCAGCTGATTTCATAGTGCTCAACAGTACCATCCACTGATAAAGACATGTGGTTGAAATCTCCTGAAAAGCTAAGTCCATGCATTTAATTATATTTTCATAGAATTCATGATAATAATTCATTCTGATCTTTGCTGTCAATTCTAGTATACAGTTATGGGCAGGGTGCAATTTGTGAAAATAGCAGAGAGGGGGGATTCACAAATTCATTCCCCTTTCCAATACAGTGGATATAGAGCTACCTGGCCATGCATGCCAAAACACTTATTTATGAACTTCAATATTCAATGAAAAATGATCTCAAAATAAAAAATAGCCCAATGTGGTGTCAACACAAAACACAGAGCTTTCAAGCCGGAGAGCGGAGTCCACTTCACCGCGAAAGCAGAATACTTCACCCAGGAAAGACTTTGACTAAGACTTCTCTTTATTAATCCTTTTGGATGACTCCTGCAAGGAAATTTCAATTTCCAGCAGCAGTTTTCAGCAAAATACAGTATAGAGAGAAAGAAGACAGTGTAAAGATAACAATAATTACAAAATAACAGTAAAACCGTTGGCTATAAAAAGACATTTACCATAAATTATTAGTTAAGAGCAGTTGGAGATCCAGGTATTTATGTGAGTCCAGGTATTTGTGTGTATCTACTGTCCTCTTTTTTCACCCTATTTATTTCCTCCTCCCCCCTAGTGAGGAGTTGTATAGTCTGATGGCATGAGGGACAAAGGAGTCCTTGAGTCAGCTGGTCCGACACTTGGGAAGAAGCAGTCTTCCACTGAACAGGCTCCTCTGGGTGCTGATGACGGTGTGCAGGGGGTGGCTGGCATTGTCAATAATGTCCAGCAGTTTGTCCAGTGTGAGTGAGTCCAGCTTCATGCCGACCACAGAGCCTGATAAGTTTATCCAGAAACGCTCATTCATTCTTCAGGTGTGGTTTAACCCCGATCATTTTCCTAAACTTAACAAGTCGTTTTGGTGCCTTAACTTGACGCATGACACTCACTTTTTCTGGTTTAGCTCAACAACCATGGCCCCTGAAAGGACCGTCATCTGGCAGTGCCTGTAGCCGGCTCACAGTCACCTATTGGCGGCTAAACAACTGCTGCTGGTACCCGGCGTCCAGGAGCTGGAAAATCACACCCTGGTTATGAGTATGAGGTTAATGAAACCAAATAAGATTATAATTGAATTTAATGTATTACATTAATCATAGTGCAAAAAACTTAGCATTTAAAAAAACAAACATATTAGACTACCATTTATTTTAAAAAGCTTGATAACCAGTTTCATCATAACCTTTATCTGCTACATTTATAGATGTAGAAAGAAAAAACGAAAAGAACAGCATTCAGACGTTTTTTTTCTTTTTCTTTGTTGGTTCAAAGAAGATCTGACTAAAAAGGGGAATTTTGTTATTTTTCAACCCGGACCCTATTTTCCCAAGCATTTCTGACTGGTGGTGGTCACCGAAGTTGCTCACCGAATGCTGTACTGTATAGCTGTCCACTGCTCCTAACACTCAGGATGGGTTAATTGAACAGCTCAACTACATTGTACTCTCAATTGTATGTGACAAATGAGAGTGCTCAGTGTGGACCGGAGTGCTATAGGATCCATTGCTAATTGTAGCATAGTAACCTCAACTTAAGCCTGTCCATATCCAAAGGTAACGTCTATGAAAGCTACAGGACATTTTGTTGGCTCACTATAGAAATGTGCAATTAATAAATCTTTCAGACAAGACAAAGCTAAGCTTTGTGTACTCCAAAACAATGAACTCTCTTTAATGGCGCTCCACACCACTGTCTCCCAGCAACAACTCCCCTCGCAAGATTTCAGAACGAGACTTCACCATCTTCCCATCATGCAGTCAGACATTTAAGATAACAATCTGAGCCTTAAATCCACCTAAAGTGGATGTACATTGACAGTGAACATTTGTCCTATAGGGTTACGTTGCAGCCCAGTTCACAGCTGCTGGTTCCAGTGTTCTCACTCAATACTGGACCAATTCCAAATATTCTTGTTCACATTAGTCACTTAGACACACATTCAATGGGCAAATAGGGTCATGGTTGAATCATACACAAAAGTCCCCTTTAATTAGTGATTTCCAGAGGAATTGCTCAATTCAAAATAAATAATATGTTGGTAAAAGAAGGGATGGAATCATTTCAGACTTAGTTTTTTTTGCCAGGGGGCCATTAATTGCAGTCAGCTCTTTGCCATTGTTTTTGGTTCATCAATGAAGCTTGACATGTGATGCAGAGATGTTTCACATTTCCAGCCTCACGGTGGCTCAAAAGGCAAAACTGTCTTTACGTGGGAGGCTTGTAGTGTGACACATGTGCAGCAAGTGTTGCGTTTCATTGATAATAGCTTAATAGTGATTGAAATAACAACAGAGTAGACAGAATTGAATTGTTAATGAATGAAAACAGTTTTTCTGTTAGAGACGAGTAGCTCAGAGTAGCACAGTGGTATGACACAACTCTGTTGTTGCACTGATAGAATTAGTGCTGTGGAAATGTACTCATTATATTATATTGACCAGTTAAGCCATTATTGTGTTTGTACATGTGTATGTTCAAAAGTTGTTTTAGTCATGCAGTCGAAAACTCAGATTGGAAAGATCTAGCTGGCTCTCTGGATTTACCCTGCAGAGACCATGAGGGGCGGCAGTCTTCGAAAACTGCATACGTAGACAAGTTGTGTCACAAAGTCTGTCCAATTTTTTTTTTATTTTTTATTTTTTTGTCTATTTCATTGTTAAATCCACTTCTGAGAATGTTTTAGGCAAGAAATTAACTGCGTAGATACAGGCAGTGTAGTAAAAATGCATGGCAAAAATTTGCTCTAAATTTGCTTCGGAGTGTAGAGGCTCCATTAACCGCCTGACGCCTGCTAGCTCTGCAGGAGTAGCTAGATATCTGGCGGCCAGTCACGCTGTGCCGACAGGAGCTCTGGGTCTCAGAGACAGGAGATGTTCATGTGTAGGCTACATGAGGGTTTATTATTTATTCTTCTCTCTCTGAGACACTCGACCAAATGGTAAAATACAAAGAACAACTTCTGGCACTGTTTCGGCGCTACAATGTTTTGATCACTTAAAAGCTACAGCTGTTAAGGTTGCTAGGCGACAGGAGCGGCTCTTCGACGCAAAAAAAGGAGAAGCGCTCGGTTCAGTATTCGTGGGCTTCACAGGCTGCAGCCGAGTGAGACTACTAAGTCTCTGGCCTCCGAAGTCTAATGCCAACACAAAGAAAGTGGAAGACAACGGACATCCGGCCGAAAAGAAAGACAATTTCCAGCAGCACCTCAACAATCTCGGAAGTGGAACGTTGCGGATATAGACTATAGTTTTGTCAATTTCCCTCATGGACTTCATGTTTCACTATTATTTGATTTAATTTTTTTTGGCATTTCAGGCCTTTATTGGATAGGACAGTTTAGTCATGGAAGGGGAGTGAGAGGGAAAACCACATGTAAAGAGCAACAGCAAAGGGTGGCAGGTTGGAATTGAACCCTCAGCCGCTGTGCCGTGGACTGAGACTCTGCATATGGGGCAAACACTCAACCAGGTGAGCTACCTAGAAAAGCTACCTAGACTTCTTCCATGTTCCTCTCTGGTACTGCACACAAAATAAGTGGTCAGCCAATCAAAATCAAAGAAATCCTATTTAAAGGCACAGGCGTTGGCTTCTTTTCCCTTCTTCCTTTCATGTCAGCAGCAAGATGCTGCTTTATCCAGTTGCTCCTCGCTAAACAGACAGAGGCTGAATAAGTGCTTTATTTTGTTCTTTTGGGATGAATAAAAGAGAATATTCCGGGGTGGGGTGATGTTGGTTACTAAAATATGTATGTGTATTTAAGCAGGACATCCAGACCAATTATTTTCACCTTCATGTAGAGCAATATGAATGCTTATTAAGTCAGACGGGTGTTTCATTTATACTGCAGTTTTCAGCCGAGTGACTGTGCATCCATGGGGAGAGTTAAAAATAATCCAGTGATCAGGCTTTGGATCCTCTCTTCCTTGCCATTCTGTCTCCTACTGTAAACTCCTCTGAACTGTAATGACTGGGATTTGTATTGGGCTCCTGGTTTATTCAAGGGGAGGCTTACATTCGGCCGTGGCTCTCTGACAGCCCAGGGGAAAGACATCAAAGTGTCCCTTAAGGTGCTTTGCCCCTTTTTCACATTCTCCCTCTCGCTGCATCACAAAGACTAGAAAACTGCTCCTGAAGGAAAGAAAAAGCAAAAGAAAGGAACAGACATAACTGTATCCTTTGTGGAGATGAACATTTACCGGGCTGAGGCTTGGACGCTGTGTCCCTGTGAGAGAGAGAAAGAAAGAGAGTACACACTGCCACCAGGATATCAAAACAGAATTACATTTCCTATGTACATGTCCCAAATATGAAGACTTAAGAACCAAATATTTCCAAAAAATTGAAAACATATACCAGGCTTCACTACCTACACTGAGGACAAAAAGATTCTGTTTTTATTATGGGAAGATTAAATCACGGCATGGCTAGCAGCTAAATATGTCTTCTCCTGCCACACTACAAGGCAAAACAAATCTTATTTTACATATTATCATTTTTATTTTTACATTATTTTTTATTATTGTTTCAATGTACCCTTTGAGGGAAATGCACATAATTTGTTTAATATCTACAATGATATCATAAGTGTCCCGTTTACTTGTATTATTATATCAGATGGATTTACTCCATGTTGTTGTTTATATGTATGTGTGTTCTTATGCTTTCAACACAGATGTATTTTTTGTCATGCCAATAAAGCAACATGAAATTGAAATTAAAATTGAAATTGAGAGAGAGAGAGAGAGAGAAAGAGAGAGCGAAAAATAGTCTATATGAGATAACTACGTAAAAATCCTAATTTTCTACACTCCTTTAGTTACTTTAGGGTTAGAACTTTAGAACTTTAGTTCTTAAAGGAGAATTCCGGCCAATTTTTACATTAATTTGAATCGCTATAATTGTGCGGTACTTTCGATTGAAAAAAAACCCGACCTGAATTGTGCAGGCAACACGGAGTATCTGCAGCTACATATACAAGCTTCCACTGAGCTAAAACAACAGTGAATGGGGCAGGTTTTAGAGTGCCTTTGTGCCTCCTAACAGATACAATTAAAAAGTCTGTGCAACATGAATAGGGTCTTTACTTGACAATAATATACGTTTTCAACTCAGACATTGTTTAAATTCGTCTCGATCCTCATGCATTTTGTGTGTGATCGATCTGGTGTTGGTGAGTAGGCTTTGCAGAGGATATGCCGATTTAAAACGTAAAGTTTAAAGCTTATGGCTTTTATGATACCTAAAAAAAAACAACCCAAAACACGTGTGATTATTTGATTTTGTGGAAAGTTTTAAACAATACAGGAAAATAATGAATAATAATAATTAACGACACTTGCACTTTAAATTGATGCAGAAAAGACATTAATTGTTGCAAAAAAATCATCAGAATGCAGAAAAGTGTTCAACGCTCAAAATTGTCTGGGGACGACAACCACACCCCGGTTTTAACGTCCCCCCCCCCAAACTCATGTGGTGGTGTGTCTTAAAGGGTGACTACACCTGGACCCTAATTTCCTGTTTTTGTGTCTAAGTGACGGTAGTTACCCTTTAATGCAAAAATTTGCATTCACATTTTTAGGCTGGTTAAAGAACCCCTGACTTTTTTATTTCCCATCTTTTTTGAAAGCAAACAGACACCCTTGACTGTGGACAGTTCCAGAGCTGTCTGCTTCCACAGCATCTGTCATGTTTCATTCACTCCTCTGATTTACTTTTAGCCAAAGGAACTGACAAAACACACTGCTCACCCAGAGATTACAATATCTTCCACCTTGTGGCAGCAGGTAAAGGCAGACCTCCAGTCAGTCACTTTGGGATTCTGTCTCGTTCATTGTAGTTCTTGTACATTTTTCTACCAATGTGTCTGATACTGTGCAAAGAGCCAAGTGTGTTTGAGAAGAGAGGTGCTGGGTGGGAAGTGGCTCAGCTACGATAAACCCTGATTGTTTGAAGCAGATAGCTATTAGCTGGCGGAGAGTGGGAGCTATTATGGTGGAAATGAAGCATTGTTAAAGAAACATAAGACTTCCCTCAGCAGATGATAGCCTCCTGAAGGGGTCTCAGATTAGATCTCACAGGTGCACTTGGGAGGGGAGCGCTGATCATTACACTGGGAGAATTATAGCGGCTCATCAAATCTCCTCAGGAATGAATATTAAGTCTTATTATGAGGATGGAAGAAGCCACTGATGTGAGCAATTCACCAGAATTGTTTGGTTTATGCGGTTTGGTTTTTTACAAGACGTTTTCAGTCTACCAATTACACAGTGGTGTAACAGCACTAATGCACTGCTCCACATAGAGAAGTGTTGGAACTAGGAGATATGGCTAAAATCCAGCTTTTAAAGATGGAGCGACTTTGCTTTGGGGAGTGCAGAGCTGTGTGAGTGAATGTTCCTGTCTCCATCCAGAAGCCCCAGACAGGTTCTCTGTGCCTTGATGTCAGAGTGAACGGGGAGAGATAAAGAGGGTGACTGAATTTCAGATTTATTCCCTGGCTATGAAGTTATACTTTCTGCTGTCAAAATCACTGCTGCTCTGTGAAATAAAACGTACATTTCAGGACTAAGATACATCAGTGACTTATTTTAAGGAGGGAAACAGAGATTTGGGGCAGGAACTATTCATTTTTATACATACTCATAATGTGGTTAAAATAAACACTACACCGCAGCAAAGTAGGAATGTCTGCTCAGTCCTTCCAGTTTTGCTGTTGACAGCATTAAGTCTGCTAATTTCCACACTGAGTTACTAAAATAATGGATTTCTGTACAGTGCGACATAATGTGCTATTCCATCACATCTAACTTTAACAATATTTGTTTGGTAACATGGACACCAAAGCACAAAAACTGAGGGGCCTTGAGGTGGCTTTTGCATTATTACACAATTTTGAAGCACTGTGTTTCAGGTGGGCCTGAGTCGTAATGCTTTTATTATTTACTTTTATTATTTCTGCAGGTATTATGCTCGCATGTAGCATATTCTTTTTAATACTTTGTAACTTAGAGACCACCTGGGACCAGTTTTCTAGGAATGAAGCTCATAGCAAAATCTACTGGAACTCAGATGTGTATCTTTTCATGTAGTGTAAGTCTATTGTGTGCTTTTTACCTGCGCTGTTCAGAATGCAACAGGATATGTGCACACAAAATGTACAGAGGGCAAGAAAGATAAGTAGCGCTAGGGACCACTTAGTAAATTGGAGGCTAGAGTTACGAACAAACTAGTTTGTGTGACGTGTTCTTCGACCACATCTAAAGATCGGTGTACAGTGGCTGTTCTGAATGGCCACATTCAAAGGCAGGACAAAAGGCCTGCCATCATACAGAGCAGGGAGACATGCTCAATTGAACGAATAGGGATAAGAGCGCATAATTTCGTCTTCTAGAAGGCATTCATGCTGTTACACCCAGTTGTTCACAGAAAGTAATATAAAGAGAACACATGAAGAGAGCTTGAAAGAGAAGTTCAAGCCCTGCTGACTGTCTTACCTCCACACGCCTGACCAATCAAGCAGGCATGAATGTGTGATTGTTGGTTTCGGAAAGTTACAGTAGTTTTTGGATGCAATCAAGCATGTGCTGTGCCCTGGCGCCTTCAGACATGTATAACTCTGCACTGCCTGCAACAGTTCTACTTGTTAAAAAGCATCAATGATAAACACACAACAAAGCTCAATGCATTATTATATAATATTATTATACAACAAGCAAACGCCATGTTGGAAAAATATTCCTGTTATAGGGTGGGAAGACCTAATTCAGCCCATTTTAGAAAATTAAAAAAATCCTTGTTTGTCCAATCACTGGAATGCATTAAATTTTATATTCCTATAACAAACAACAAAAATCCTACATCTGCCATTTTTATTTTGACATGTAAAATATGTGTGATGAGGAAAGATGAGAAAGACTATTTCATTGCCATTTTCAATTTACAAATTTGAATTATTGCCCCAGTCCAGAAGAAAAGAAATTCAGGAAAATAAATGCTGCTTTGACTTTTAAGTAAAAAAGTGGCATGTCACCGTGTTAATCTGTTAAATATTGCTGGAATGAGTTGGCTTTGGCACACTGTGATTTGGATTGAAGGCTTCTTGGCCTCTGTTGCAGATATGTGTTATGACACAGGCTGGTTGCTTGCTGTAGCATCATGATCCATCATTAAACAATTAAAAATGGGATTGGCAGCGTGTTAAATGGCTGTGGATGGAGAGGTTTGGAGCCAAAGCAGAGAAAAGGCAGGGAAAGTGAAGCCAGGCGTCTCTGCACCTGCACGGCCAAAATCTCCAAAAGGGAAAGCCTTTTCTTTACAGACACCGACTGACAGACAACCTAGTTATTGCATTAAACAAGATTAAAGAAGTACATATCAAAAGTATATTATTTATATATATATATATATATATATATATATATA
>NC_045741.1:27935389-27941274 GCF_008692095.1 Etheostoma spectabile
TATATATATATATATATATATATATATATATATATGTATCCAACAAATTATATTTCAATTCCTTTTCAGACATTGACAACAAATGCAGCATTTGTTATCTGTTATTCTCTTTTTATTCTCAGCTGCGTCTGCCTCTGAGGACGTTCTATCTCTGACCCCGGGGGGCCCTGCGGAGAGCGGGGCCAGGCTGTACCCCACCACCCAGGACACGGGCAGGAGGCCCCCCGTTGTCACCACTGCCCCACCTGTCAATGTTCCCAACCACCACCCACTCTACAGGAATCCCCGCCAGCGTCCTCACGGTCAGCCAAACTACTTTGAACACAGTGGGTTATCCAGTTCTCAGCCCAACTTCCCCCCTCTATTATCCGGGACTCCCCTGGATCCCGATGAGAAAAGGGCTTCAGATGAGAATGCTGGAAGCGCCAACATGCAGACGACCCTTGTAAAGCACGCATCTGCAGCCACTTCTTACTCCATCACCCCTGCTACAGTCACCAGTGTGGGTTTAATAGATCCAGAAGATGCTGCAACCGTCCCCTCAGCTGCTGCTGCTGCTGCTGCTGCTGCTGCCAGGGAGGGAGATGTAGAAAGGCCTGGTCAGCCTGGGCTGGAGCAGAATGGAGAGGAAACTACCACTACCACTACCACCACCATCACCACTACCATCACCATCACCACCCCTGTGCACAGTCCAGGTAACATTAGTAAGCTTTTTTAAATATACCACATACATAAGAATCACATTCCTTAGGATAATTGGAAAACAATGTTAGGGGAACATGATTTCTGTTAAATAAGCTGCTGGTGTTTGCATGCAGTATGGGTGTGCATTTGGGTTGTGAAGTAAGCGGCCATTAAATCAGTATTCAATATGGGAAAATTAAATGATTAATGAATAGTATTCAGATTGATTGGTCTGTTTTAGTGGGTTTCATTGTTCAATAGTCTGACAGCAGTGGGGACAAAGCTGTTCTTGAACCTTGCAGTTCTTGTTCTCAGACTGCGGTACCTCCTGCAAGAGGGGAGGTGGGAAAACAGTCTTTGGTCAGGGTGAGTGGGGGTCCTTGATGATGTCCTTTGCTTTTGACAGGCATCTTTTCTTGGCCAGCTCCTGAATGGTCGACAAAGTAGTCTTAATAGTCTGCTCAGCCATCCTCACCACTCTGCTCAGAGCTTTTCTCTCTGTAGCGTTACAGTTCCCAAACCAGAGAGAAATGTTGCTGGTCAGAACACTTTCAATGGTGCCCCTGTGGAAAGTGGTCAGTATGGATGGACTGAGGTGGGCCCTCTTCAACCCCCGCAGGAAGTGCAGACTCTGTTTTACAGTCTCCCCAGCAGTCCTGTTGATGTGGATCGGGGCATGCACGGACCGATTTCTCCTGAAGTCAACCACCATCTCCTTGGTTTTCTCGACGTTCAAGGCTAAGTTATTTGTCCTGCACCAGAATGCTTAAATTCTGACCTCCTCCCTATATGCCCTCTCATCTCCGTCCTGGATAAGACTCACAACTGTTGTGTCGTCCGCATACTTTATGATGTGATTGGTGATTTTGCAAAACAGTCATAAGTCATCGGTGTGAAGAGAAGAGGGCTGAGAACACATCCCTGCGGGGAGCCATTGCTCAGTAAGATGATGATGGATGTGTTGTTCCCTACCCACACAAACTGAGGCCTGTCTGTGAGGAAATCCAGTATCCAGTTACACAGAGGACAACTCATGCCCAGTGCATCTGAGCCCATCTTGTTGACCAGATGCTGAGGAATTATGGTGTTGAATGCCGAGCTGATACCAACCAACACAAGAGAGTTCTTGTCGTCCAGGTTTTCCAGGCTAAAGTGTAGTGTAGTGGATATGGCATCCCTAGTAGAGCGGTGTGGGTGGTAGGCGAACTGAAATGGTTCCAGTGAAGGGGGAGGGCAGATGAGATGTGGTCCTTTACTAATCTCTCAAAGCACTTCATTAGTAAGGAAGTGAGTTCTATGGGCCGGTAGTCATTCAGACTAGTGATGGTGGGGGTTTTTTGGAACAGGGATGACGGCTGAGGTTTTGTAGCATGAAGGCACATCAGCTTGACTCAGGGAGATATGAATATGTCTGTGAAGTTGTCTGTGAGGACATGAGACAGTTGGGCTGCACGCTCCCTAAGCAAGAAGCCCAGGATTTGTTGTGCCCTCTTTGCCTATCTGATTGCTTTGCTCAGATTGGCTCTTGAAGACCTCAGAGCAGTGACATCCTCTGATTTGAAGGCAGAGTTCCGGGCTTTAAACAAGACTTGGACCTCTGTCGCCATCCATGGTTTCTGGTTTGCCCGGACTGTGATGTTTTTTGTGACACAGACATCACCCATGCACTTGTATCTTATGAGTATGTATCCTGATACGACATCAGCATACTCCTTAATGTCTGTGGTATGGCCTTTGGTGGCAGCTGACTGGTCTGTCTCTGAAGACAGACCAGTCAGATCATTCAAAGCAGTCCTGCAGAGCCGACACGGCTCCCCCCGGCCAGACTTTCATCTGCTTTAAGGTGGGCTTTGGTCTGACGAGGGGTCTGTATGCTGGAATTAGCATGACAGAGATGTGGTTAGATGAGCCAACGTGGAGAGAGAGAGACGGACAGACGGATGGACAGAGAGAGAGACGCACGCACGCACGCGCGCACACACACACAGACACACGTGCACACACATTCAAAGGCTACAATTACCAGTTTTCCCATATCAACGCTACACACTTAAGAGCATTTAATGAAATCTCAATTGAGGAGAGCATTAAGCAGGCAGTACAGTCTGACCACCATGGGCTATTGTTCCAGTGCTGTTCCAACTCTCTGAAGTTCCTGTCTTCCTAAAGGTGTATTTAAACTCATGCTTTAGGCGTCAACGTTTAGTGGAATCTTCAAAGTAAACAAAGATATTGCGGGCGCCCAAAAATCTCAGTTTAGACTAAATGTGTTATGTGTTTCCTTTCTCTACTGCCTTGAAAGGGTGAGCAGCACAGTTTTATCATACAGCTGCTACGTCTCCGATCATATATGGAGACAGAAAGTTGAAGTACTCCTCTGCCTGGAAAGGTTATGAGGTTATGTTGGACACTGACCTGATTGACACCTGGGTCCCACTGTCTCAACTTACATAGCATGAGTTCATAAGCTGGAAATTCCACTACACACATTTGCCAAGTACTTACACTAAAACAAAACAAAACATATTTGTGAATTTATAAGGAAAAATATGCATTTGATAATCTCATATATCCTTTTACATTTTTTAACCCCATATTTATCCCCAAAGACGGGATATTATTATATATCTACAGTGACAAATAAGAGTTATCTCGGGACACTTTACAGATAGAGCAGGCCACACTCTAAAATTTACAAACACCCAAAAATTCTAGTAACTCCCCCAAGGGCAAGCATTCAGTGTGACTGTGGCGAATAAAAACTCCCTTTTAGTCAGAAATTGTTGATATGTAAAAAATATATTGGCTCTACACATGCTAAAAGTATTGTTTTTTTAAATGGAGTCTGGTGGGTTTAGCGCTATCGACTCTAGAGCTGTTTTTGGTTAAACAGAAAGGTCTTTTATTTATTTTTTAAAGATTGTTTTTTGGGGCTTTATCCTTTATTAAAGTGACTTTGGATAGTCATGAAAGGGGGAGAGAGATAGGGGGATGACACGCAGCAAACACCCAGGCCGCTGCACAACGCCAACATGGGGCAAACGCTCTTACTGGGGGAGATAGAGGTTTTAAAAAGGCCCATGTGTGTAGAGATCCTTTCCATAATGTTTTAAGGCACTTAATAACAACTATTAACAATAATGATCTGAGCCTTTTAATTGCAAAAAAAACATTTGCCCCATAGGGTTACAATGGGGCTCGAAAGTTTGGGCACCCCAGGTAAAAAACTGTATTAATGTGCATAAAGAAGCCAAGAAAAGATGGAAAATTTTCCAAAAAATATCAAATGACAGATTAGACATTCGTGTAATATGTCACAAAAAGTTAGATTTTATTTCCATCATTTACACTTTCAAAATAACAGATAACCAAAAATGGCGTCTGCAAAAATTTGGGCACCCTGCAGAATTTATAGCATGCACCGCCGTCTTTGGAAAGCTGAGACCTGACAGTGTCATGGATTGTTCTCAGTCATCGTCTGGAAAGACCAGGTGATGTCAATCTTAAGGTTTTAAATGCCCAGACTCATCTGACCGTGCCCCAACAATCAGCACCATGGCTTCTTCTAAGCAGCTGTCTAGAAAACTGAAACTGAAAATAGTTGACGCTCACAAAGCAGGAGAAGGCTATGAGAAGATAGCAAAGCGTTTTCGGAATCCAATATCCTCTGTTCCGAATGTAATAAGAAATGGCAGTCATCAGGAACAGTGGAAGTTAGAGCAAGATCTGGAAGACCAAGAAAAATATTAGACAGAACAGCTCGCAGGATTGTGAGAAAAGCAAGTCCAAACCCATGTTTGACTGCACAATCCATCCAGAAAGACCTGGCAGACACTGGAGTTGTGGTACACCATTCCACTATAAAGAGATACTTGTACAAATATGTTCTTCATGGAAGAATCATCAGAAGAAAACCTCTTCTACGTCCTCACCACAAAAATCAGTGTATGAAGTTTGCAAATGAACATGTAGACAAGCCTGATGCATTGTGGAAACAACATTTTGCCCTAATAGGTCCACAGAACTTAAGTATGGGGGGGGGGGGATCAATCATGCTTTGGGGTTGTATTGCAGCCAGTGGCACAGGGAACATTTCACGAGTAGAAGGAATAACGGACTCAATACAATGTCAGCAAATTTTGGACGATAACTTGATGCCATCTGTGAAAAAGCTAAAGTCAAAGAGAGGATGGCTTTTACAAATGGATAATGATCCTAAACACACCTCAAAATCCACGATGGATTACATCAAGAGGCGTAAACTGAAGGTTTTTGCCATCGCCTTTGCAATCGCCTGATCTCAACATAATTGAAAATCTATGGCTAGACCTTTAAAGAGCAGTTCGTGACAGACAGCCCAGAAATCTCAAAGAACTGCAGATTTTTGTAAGGACAAATGTGCGAAGATACCTCAAACAAGAATTAAAAGACTCTTGGCTGGCTACAAGAAGCGTTTTCAAGCTGTGATACTTGCCAAAGAAGGCAGTTCAAGGTATTAACTCTGCAGGGTTCCCAAACTTTTGCAGACGCCGTTTTTTTGTTTTATTTTGAAAGCTTAAATGATGGAAATAAAATCTAAATTTTGGTGACATATTATACAAATGTCTAATCTGTCATTTGATGCCTTTCGGAGATTTGTCCATCTTTTTTTGGCTTATTCATGCACATTAATACAACTTTTTACCTGGGGTGCCCAAACTTTTGAGCCCATCTGTACATAGCAGCCCGGTCGGTGGCTGCTGGTTACTGCGTTCACACTTAATACTGGACAAATTTCCAAGATCGTTGTTCCCATGAGGAAAATAGGGTTCAGGTTGAAAAAAGCAAAATTTTCCATTTGATACCAATTCCCTAATAGTGGTAGTAACACCCAAAAATTGAAATAGTTCTTATTAATGACATACTGACATTTCTGTTGTTCCTAATAGTCATATTGGAATAGATTAAAATGTGAAATTTGGCTTTAGGCTTTTAGCCAAGACCATAATTAGGTTCAGCTACTTTGTGTCAAAAGTTAACCTTTTGGCCTGAGTGTAGCCCAACAAGGTATTATATCTTACTCTAACAACAAAATAGAATGTTTATCTGTGCACTACAAAAGGACACATGTGATCATTGCAACAACTAAATTGATATGTTTAAGCTTAGGGAAAGATCATGGTTTAAATAAGTTAATAGCTAAGAGGTTTTGTGTGTGT
>NC_045741.1:27941284-27941897 GCF_008692095.1 Etheostoma spectabile
GTGTGTGTCCATCCGAATCATTTCCATGCTGCTGTTCTTTTGGTCCCTGCAGATTCCTGCCAACTGAACCTGACTGGGCCAGAAGGATACATAGAGGCTCCACCACAGTCCAGCTCTGCTCTTCACTCCACCATTGACTGCAGCTACATCATCACTGTCTATATGGGCTATGGTGTTGAGGTCCAGGTAAGAGCAACATTCATACATTCAGCATATGATGGTCTCTTGATATTCCCCAGCAAGCCTGATGTCTCAACCATAGCAGTTATCTTGGCTGAAATGCCAGTTACATACACAAGTATGATATCACTTTTGAAATTCATGCTGTCAATGCTAATAACGAGACTGTCGGATTTGTATTCAAGGAAAACTTCTGGTTTTCATAGGAGACCTCCTTGGCTGGAGGCATGGGAAGCCTCAAGTCAAGTCAAGTCTAGCATTGTCAGACCTTCCTCCACAGCGCTGTGGTGTAAGGTCCACAACTAGAATAGGAGAAAATAGAATGCTCTGGGTTGTTGACATTTATTTAAAAGCTCCGGACGCAGCGACAGAGGCTATGCTAAATAGTCTCAGGAAGGACATTTTTTTGGTGGAACATTCCGCAAAAGAAAAT
>NC_045741.1:27941907-27963201 GCF_008692095.1 Etheostoma spectabile
AATATAAAATGAAGTTAATTGTTCACACAATACAGAAACGTGAGCTATTTAAATTAACTGGAAACATGGTTAAACCTCATTGGTGTGACAGAAAGACTGAGTGGACTGGTTATAGTGGGACAGAGAGACTGAGTGGTCTGGTTATACTGGGACAGAGAGGCTGAGTGGACTGGTTATACTGGGACAGAGAGACTGAGTGGACTGGTTATAGTGGGACAGAGAGGCTGAGTGGACTGGTTATAGTGGGACAGAGAGACTGAGTGGACTGGTTATACTGGGACAGAGAGACTGAGTGGACTGGTTATAGTGGGACAGAGGGACTGAGTGGACTGGTTATAGTGGGACAGAGGTACTGAGTGGACTGGTTCTAGTGGGACAGAGGGACTGAGTGGACGTCGACCTTGCAAGGTAACTTAGCGCGTGATGCTGTAATATTTGTATTTGTGGCTGCAGCCGCATCAGATTTATATTGTTTATACATCTCTGTGCTGTCTATTTGGTGGATGATGTTTTTTTCTACTATTAAATCTATGAGAATTGTCAGGCTATTTAATTTAAGTGGCTTAATAATGCTTGTTGATCATGCGGTGTCCATTGCTCTTTTCATTTATTGACGCGTCACTTTTGTTTAATTGTCTGAGTCTTGCCCTGTTTTCTGGTTGTATAATTGTATATTTGATAACCAGTTGTGTGCACGGGCTGACTGCTGTCTATAGAAAAGGAATATATCGCTGGTTTGGACTGGTCCTAGGCTTGTGGTCTGATGGGCATGTGTTGACACAAAGAAAAAGCCTTTATTTGTAGCTATATTATTATATATTAATATAATATATAATATATATAATAATATAATATATATATACACTACCGTTCAAAAGTTTGGGTCACATTGAAATGTCCTTATTTTTGAAGGAAAAGCACTGTACTTTTCAATGAAGATAACTTTAAACTAGTCTTAACTTTGAAGAAATACACTCTATACATTGATATGTGGTAAATGACTATTCTAGCTGCAAATGTCTGGTTTTTGGTGCAATATCTACATAGGTGTATAGAGGCCCATTTCAGCAACTATCACTCCAGTGTTCTAATGGTACAATGTGTTTGCTATTGGCTCAGAAGGATGTTGATGATTAGAAAACCCTTGTGCAATCACGTACACATCTGAAAACAGTTTAGGTCATTACAGACTACAAACGACCCTCCTTTGAGCAGATTGAGTTTCTGGAGCATCAACATGTGGGGTCAATTAAACGCTCAAAATGCCCAGAAAAGAGAACTTTCATCTGAAACTCGACAGTCTATTCTTGTCCTTAGAAATGAAGGCTATTCCATGCGAGACATTGCTAAGAAATTGAAGATTTCCTACAACGGTGTGTACTACTCCCTTCAGAGGACAGCACAAACAGGCTCAACCAGAGTAGAAAAGAAGTGAGACTGGCCAATAAAAGAAAAGATTAAGATGGGCAAAAGCACAAAGACATTGGACAGAGGAAGACTGGAAAAAAGTGTTGTGGACGGATGAATCCAAGTTTGAGATGTTTGGATCACAAAGAAGAACGTTTGTGAGAACAGAACAAATGAAAGATGCTGGAAGAATGCCTGACGCCATCTGTTAAGCATGGTGGAGGTATGATGGCTGGGGGTTGCTTTGGTGCTGGTAAGGTGGGAGATTTGTACAGGGTTAAAGGGATTCTGAATAAGGAAGGCTATCACTCCATTTTGCAACGCCATGCATACCCAGTGGACAGCGCTTGATTGGAGCCAATTTCATCCTACAACAGGACAATGACCCTAAACACACTCCAAATTGTGCAAGAACTATTTGAGCAGAAGCAGGCAGTGGTATTCTATCGGTAATGGAGTGGCCAGCGCAGTCACCAGATCTGAACCCCATTGAGCTGTTGTGGGAGCAGCTTGACCGTATGGTACGCAAGAAGTGCCCATCCAACCAATCAACTTGTGGAGCTGCTTCTGGAAGCGTGGGGTAAAATTTCTCCAGATTACCTCAACAAATTAACAGCTAGAATGCCAAAGGTCTGCAATGCTGTAATTGCTGCAAATGGAGGATTCTTTGACGAAAGCCAGTTTGAGTAAAAAATCTTATTTCAAATACAAATATTTTTTAACCTGTCAAGTCTGACTCTATTTCATTCATTTCACAACGTATGGTGGTGAATAAGTGTAACTTTTCAGGAAAACACAAAGTGTGTGTGTGTTGTGTGTGTGTGTGTGTGTGTGTGTGTGTGGTGTGTGTGGTGTGTGTGTGTGTGTTGTGGGTGTGTGTGTGTGTCCGCATTGGCTACTGCCAGATGGATTAGCTTACATTTTTTTTTTTTTTTTTCACCAACAATAGCTCTCCAGTCGTCTCTGTGTGACGTCCATGACTGACAATACCAACTCTGGACATGTTTAAATGTATTTCCTTCCTAGCATGGCGACATGCTGACACCATAATCAATAGTGTGTGTTTGACCTATGCCTGGCTTAGTTTTTATTTATATAGACACTGTGTTGTCCCTGTGGGTGTAATGACTCTGGACCCATTTCAACATTGTCCATTTGTGTTTAAATCAATGTCCTAGTTTAAACTGTTAAAACACTGAGCATGGTGTTGGCCTAATGTCAGATGGATAGTCTCAAAAAGCATTTTAGTTTTTCATCAACAATAGTTCTCCAGCCGTTTCTGGGCCAGCAATGCAGAGATATACAGCTTACATAGCAGCTGCTCTGACAGGAGAGCAATTAACTGTGTATTTGAAAAATGCAGTTCCACTATGCTCATCTCCCTTTTACCTACCATATGTTTAGATTTTATAAGAATTTCACCAGAAATATGTCATAGATATCCTGAAACGTTAAACATGCTTTCATAGTCACAACCAATTCGGATAAAACCAGCTTATGTTACCTCAATTGTATGACAAGATAAAAAGGCTTTGGATTTTGAGGTCAACAGGGACATTTACCTCCTGTTTAGATTATTATTTTTCTGTCAGAAGATAACATTTCATGAAACTATACGCCAATCAGTTCCTAATACCCTTGTGAATTCACATAATACATAAATTGAAGGGCTCATCTTTGACACTGGCTATTGTGTCCCAAGACCAAACTTGTTTCAAGGTTTTGATGTTCAGCACTGTAGCATCAGAGCCAGTAGAGCCAGTAGAATGCTAGCGAGAGCAATAAAGTCCAAATGATAACATCTCAATTCACATTCAGTCTGGGTATATTTTTTAGCTGAGCATCAATAAGAATCAGATTGGAGTTTAATGCCGCAGTTACTTTACATGGAATTTGCCTTGGTGATTGGTGCATGCATACACAAACAAACATATTAAACATTAATAAGAAAAAACAACAATTACAGAAACAGAGACAAATTTATGCAAAATAGCTGTTTAAGTAGTTTTAGCACTGTGTGCAATGGGCAGATGTATAGTCCAGGATGGAGGTTAGTGCAAAGTGTAGTGACTAGGGGTTTGAGGGGTGGTGGTGTAGGTGGTTAAGTATCAGTGGGGTCTGAGGCCTTGTAGGGCCTTGTTTTTTTGGGGTGAATTTTTGGTCCTGATGAACTGCAGCCTCCTGCCAGAAGAGAAGGGTTCCAACAGTGTGTGTATGCGGTGACAGGGATTGGCTACAGTCTTTATTACCCGACTCAGTGTCCTGGAGGTGTACAGGTCCTGGAGAGATGGCAGATTGCAGCCAATCACCTTCTCAGCAAAGTGGATGATATGCTGCAGTCTGCCTTTGTCCTTAGCAGTGGCAGTAGCGTACCAGAGGGTGATGGAGCAGGTGAGGATGGACTTGATGATGGCAGTGTAGAAGTGCACCATCATAGTCTTTGACAAGTTGAATTGCTTTTATTGCCACAGGAAGTACATCCTCTGCTGGGCTTTTTTGATGAGAGAGCTTATGTTCAGCCCCCATTTGAGGTCCTGGGAGATGATGGAGCCCAGAAGCGAACAGGCTCCACATTGTTGACTGTTAGCCAAAGGAGAATTAGCTTGCAGGAGAATTCTGGTCGATTTCAACACGTAGCTCTGTTTTTTTAAAATTTGGAATGTGTCAGTAGAGGGAAAAATTAAAACAACCAGTGCTGCCTACACCGTGTTATCCTTCTGCTAGAGTTACCACCCAACAGACTTGAACAGGGCAAGTTTTAAATGTTGTTTTAGCCTCTAAACCTATTCAAAATGTCATTACCAGTGCCTACCCATGTGCAGTTATTCATTCTGAGTGAACACAGTGAATCTGACTGCTGTAAAGTGACAGAAATTTCCTGTTTCCGGTGAAGTCCAGTTGATTGTCAATCTCATACAATCCTCAATTCTTGATTACTGCAGTTTTAAAGACCTGTGGGAAGATACCTGCTTGAAGAGACATGTTTAAAATCTGCAAAAGACCTGAGGCCAAACAATTCGAAACATTTTTGAAAAAGCCAGTTGGTAAAATATCAAGTTAACAGGAAGAGGTTTTCAGATGTTGTATAATATATACCAGGTTAATTTGGTTATTTGTTAGACACACATATCCTGTCCTCGATATGGAGGCACTGACTGTTAGTCTAATTTTCTGAATTTTTCACTGAAGGATT
This sequence comes from Etheostoma spectabile, assembly GCF_008692095.1. NCBI lineage: Eukaryota > Metazoa > Chordata > Actinopteri > Perciformes > Percidae > Etheostoma > Etheostoma spectabile. The sequence goes on from NC_045741.1 coordinate 27,946,508, forward strand.
GCAGGATTTGGTGGCTAAAATTATAGATACTACTGGTACTGGAGGGTTTGTTAATACAACAGTAGCAAACAAAGCATGTGAATTATTAGTGTTTTTAGAAATAATCTCAGAAGAACGACCGCCTTGCATTCCTCAATTCCAAATTGTAAATGTGAAGTCTCTCTTTGTAGTTGTCATAATGGACCTGGAGATTAGTTTTTTGCCACCTGCATTCCACTTGTCGACACTCTCTTTTTTTTGGATCTTACAGGTGTGACATTTCTGCATGGAGATTTTCTTTCTTGCCAGAGATAGTTTTGACCTTAAGGGGAGCAATGGTGTCAATAACAGTTAATATTCTACAATTGAAATGATCTACAAGCTCAGTTACTGAGGATGTGGAATAGAAAAACTGAATGAATTTTTCCCTCATCCTTTCAGTGATGTATCCTTTTGTAATTACCTCTGTTTAAACAACTTTGTTAACAGATATAGAGCTGTTAAAAAACACAGGAATGTCAGAGAGAGCAACATCATTCACCACAACTTGGGAAATGTTCAGACCTTTAGAGATAATTAAGTAAAAGATGTAACCCTTGTTGTGTGTGGCCGTAGTCACATGTTGAGTTATTCATTATCAAAGCCATCAAAGATACAGTACAGTTCCTTTGCACTTCTATCTTCAGGGTTGTCGACGTGACTGTTGAAGTCACCAGCAGCAATTATACAGTCTTTGATCAAAATAGCGAGCCCACCTCCTCTCGTATTAACTCTATTTTCACTCATAAAACGGAAGCCAGTGGGGGCTGACTCAATGAGAACAGCAGTGCTGCTATTCAGATCCAGCCAGGGTTCAGTTAAAAACATAAAATCAAGATTGAATAATAAAATCATTGATTAAAAATGATTGTGATTGTGATTGTGTGTTAAGAAAATTATCTGCGTCGTTTTTTGTGGCAGGCTGTAGGGGAATGAGTGATAAGTTGACTGTTAGCAGTTGAGTGTTTATTGTATTGCTGCTTCACCACTTTGTGGTCTGTTTCTAATAATAACTGGAAGGATGTAACTGTTTTGTGGACAAGTAGTGTTAATTGTAGAGGAGGAGGAGGTTATGGAAGAGTGCATCTGGGAATTGTGTTTGAGCATGTGTTTTTCAGACTGTGAAACGTCAGTTATTCCTCTGCGTTTGCAGGGCATGCTGCATATTTCCACAAAGCATCTGGCTGCCCTGTGCGTTAGGATGAATTCTATCCCTTCTAAACAAAAAGCCACGTTCCCAAAACAGATCAAAATTGTCAATGAACCCTACATTGTAAAGGTTGCAGGTAGTCTGAAGCCAGGTGTTGAGGCTAAGGAGTCTTCTAAAAAGGTCTTTTACCACATTTTCAAACCTTAAAAAGAGGAAAACTGTGAGAAGAAGACTTTTTGGAAGAAAATCATCATGAAAAATAGAAGAACAGGAGCAAGAAGGATATGCTAAGCTAAGGACAAAAAGGCTCCAAAACAAAGAAAAAAACACCAAAGGCTAGCACCGTCTCCTTCCCACTCAAGAGAAGCTGTAGTACATTAGTAAGGTGAGCTTCCTTCATACCCACAATAGTTTCGCTTCAAATTTCTACCTCAAGAAACTTGGCTTGCTCTGTGCTAACTTAATATAGCCTGGTAAGAATCAGCGGAGTCGGCAGCAGAGCGGCAGTTAAGAACTGAAACAAATATCACTGCCCGATGCGAGTCGAGTGCAGATGGGAGTTGCGCATGCGTCACTTTGCGACAAGTAGTTTACAAGATGCTGACGAGAGACTTCTGTAATGTCAATACAGTAAAAATGGACCTACTTAATTAAGTTTGTTCAGTGCTGGCAACAAGTTAGCATCAAACGTAATAAAGGCTGTCAGGTGAATGGCGTTTTGAGCTAACAGGCAATCAAACAACAACAAAATTTAGTATAACACGTTATGCCGTAAACCGTTTAAATCTGAGCATCCGCTACTCACATCTGCACTTGACTCACTCGGGCAGTGACAACGTTGTTGCAATTTCCCAGGGGAAAGCCCTGCCTCCTTGCGATTGGCTACTAAAAAGAAGTTAAAAGTGAACAAGAAAGCCTACAAACACAACAAACTTAGAGAAAACCCAGAGGCTTTTACTGCAGATGAATGCCACACAGGAGAAAGAATTAACCTATTAGCGTACACAGACAATATCGATACTTGGCATGAAGCTATCTGTGCCCACCATGACCATCATAAAAAGACAGACATGTGCAGTGGGAGACAAGGGTAGCCAACCTCTTACTGTCAATATCTACCACAATAGGGCCATGTCATTGCCATGTTTCAAGGCAACGAGGCCAGTTTCAGCTCTGTCCAAGGGGATTTCAACACCATCGAAGGGCTCTGGCAGAGAATGAGAAACAGAGACAAGACAAGATCAGAAGTGAGGAGAAGAGCAACATCAACCACACAGCGCAGCCACCAGGCGATGAGAAGAAGAACAGTCCTTAGGAGATCATTAAGGGCACAACAGTCAACTGGATAGCATTGTGCCAGATGAGAGAGTCTGTCTCTGCAAGAAGTAGAGCTGGTGGAACCAAAGGAGCTACTGCTCTCCAAACAGACATCCAGTGAATCCACATAACAACTAAGGAACAAGTTCAGCCAGGTGAGGCAGCACAGAGAAGCTCTGAGAACAGAGCTCACTGCTGAAAGAGAGGAACTGCACCTGAGAGAGAAACCATCCTCAGCCTCAAGGAGCAGCGCCACAGTCTGATAGCCTGCCAACACAAACCACAATCCTCCATCACCATCAACAGCCCCCCTCAACCTGAACCACAGCCAAATACCTCCAGCCTAACTAACACAATACCATTACAACAACCTGCAGTAATGCCCACCCTGTCCACCACTGACCCATACAGAGAGGTCACTACCAACGACACTGGGATCTCTTGCGAGCAAAAGAAAACCAGTGATGTTGAGATCATTATCCTTATAGATTCCAATGGGAAATTTGTGAAAAAGACCAGCTTTTCCCTGGACACAAAGTAACCAAAATCCACTGCCCCAGGACTGACAATACCCTCCAGCTGCTCACTGAGCCCACCCTCGGTCAGCTTAGCCACATTATCATTCAAACAGATACGAATGACCTGAGACCACAGCAGGAGAAGGTAGCAGAGTCTGTGAAGAGAATAGCACAGAGGGCTACACAGACCTTCCCCTCATCATAATCTCTACCATCCTCCCACAAAGAGACTTCCAACCCAACATCATAAATGCTGAAATCTCATGCCAAATGTCCACCACTCTACCCTTAACATTCACAGCCTTTACAGTAATGTTCACCTCTGCAAAGATACCGTCAACACTTTCGTAAAGACATTAAAAGATGTGGCTTTAGGAAGCAACCCACAACAGATGGAGCAACAGATGGAGCAGCTTCCACCCAGCCAGCCTGCAGCTGTCACCACCTCACAGACCCAGCCCCCACCACCCTCCACCTTCTCATGCAAAGGCAGCCACCCCAGGACCAGAGGAGCCCCAGCCCAACAGAGACCCACCCCACCCATATTCCCTAGGTCTCAACCTGGACCCCACCCTGTTGGTCCAGCCCAACACCACACCCAGCACCTGGGGCAGAGGAGCAATGCTGATGGCAGCCCTGCAGACCTGGGGGAGATCAAACACCTGCTTATTTTCCATATGTTGAGTATGTTGATTGTTGACAACTTTAACCAAAGATTATAATTTGTTTGACAAAGAATGTAAAGAAACTAGACAAAAGCACAGAGAAACGATTACTGTCCCACACTTGGGCAAGGCAGCTTTATATGTATAGCATTTTTCCATTTTTTGTGGAAACCCAAAGTAGACATTCTATACAGCCAGAACCACGTGTCTTTACCATCCCCACGGGCCCGCAGGATCATGTGACTTTGTGCTCTGGTTACCCACAGCCAAGAGTGGAAATACTTCTCTTTACACTACAATATAGTCGTCACTATAAGGCTTAGTTTACTCACGCCAAACTTTGCAAAATCCTGAACAGCTCCAACTGTTTCTTGTAGATTTTACCATAACACCCACGTCACACCCCTGTTGGAGAAATTCTCAAACAGATATTTGTTTCTTGTGCAGAAATACCCCCAGAATGGCTACAACCCTAATCTCACAAATTGTTAACAAAAATACCCCAAAACGCATTAAGTTACTCAGTTCACTTCATTATTTGTTTCAGCCAACAATGATAAAAATGTCCCCTGTTTTGTCGCTTAATTGTTTCGAAATGTTCATCAGAACAGTCAAATCACTGTCTAATCTTACCCTTGATCTTACCCTTGCTGATTGTCATACAGTTCCAACAAAAAACTTGAAATGAGCAATCATTTAAAGAAAGGCAACATAAAAAAGGTCTTCAGCCTTGATTTAAAAGAACTGAGAGTTGCAGCGGACCTGCAGTTTTCTGGAAGTTTGTTCCAGATATGAGGAGCATAGAAACTTAACCCTGCTTCCCCCTGTTTAGTTCTGACTCTGGGGACAGAAAGCAGACCTGTACAAAATGACTTGAGAGGTCTTGGGGGGGTCATAGTGTAGTAGCAGATCAGAAATGTATTTTGGCCCTAAACCCTTTAGTGATTTATAAAAGTATTTTGAAATTAATTCTTTAAGGCACCAGAACCCAGTGTAAAGACTTCAGAACTTCACTTAAACACTACAAACGTACACTAATAATCAAAAAATCACAACACACAAAAACAACTAACATTAATTGAGGAGTCCATAAACACAAACCAATTCTGTGAAAAATAGAAAAATATTTTGAAACACTCTATGAGCTATTACCAATCAACCCAGACCCAAATAAAACCAAACAATGACAAAATTGAATGAGCTACAATCGGCTGTAAAAGACAACCAGAATCCTCTCGACTCCATTTATTAATGAACAGGAACTAAGAGACAAATTCTGGCCACTAAAACATAAAAAAAAGCCAGTGGGCTCGATGGCATCATGAACAAAATGCTGAAATACACAAGCCCATAATTCAAATTGGCCATCCTTAAACTCTTTCATTTTATTCTGAGTGTAGGTTACTTCCCTGAAATCTGGAATCAAGGTCTCATCACACCAATATACAAATCTCGAGGTAAATTTGACCCAAATAATTACAGAGGCAGCTGTGTGAACCGTAATCTGGGGAACCTTCTTTGTGGCATTATAAACTCCTGACTCATAAACTTCCTTACAAAACACAATGTCTTGAGTAAAAGTCAAATTGGATTCGTACCAAAACGACGCACTTCAGATCATATTTACAGCCTACAGACCCTGATAGCTCAAAAAGACATTCAACGTAATTCAATTTGGCACAGTGGTCTATTCTGCAAAGTTATTGAATCTGGTGTAAGGGTAAAAAATATGACATCATTACATCAATGTACACTAACAATAAGTTAAATTCTAAATTTGGCAAAAAAAGTGAAAACAAAAACTCTGTGAAAACATTCTTCAGTCAGAAAGGTGCAGTGAGACAGGGCATCTCACTCTATTCAACATCTCTATTAACCAACTGGCAATCATCCTAGAGAAATCAGCAGCATCTGGTGTCACACTCTGAGATCAAGTTCCTGCTCCACGCAGATGACCTGGTTCTGTTGTCCCCTACAGAACATGGCTTACAGCAGAACCTGGACCTGCTGGAGCAGTACTGCCACACCCGAGCACTGGCAGAAAACACTTAAATGACAAAGACAATGAGTTTTCAAAAAACATCCAGATCTCCAGGAAATGCATACAGCTTCTCATTAGGAACACACAAATTAGACAACTCCACTGACTAAAATTATTTAGGACTGAATATAAGTTCCACTGGAAGTTTTAACCCAGTGACAATGGAGCTGAGAGAGAAAGCATGCAGGGCATTTTTTAGTCAAATCTACATTCAAATTCCAATTAAAGTCTGTCTCACATTATTTGTATCTGTAACAGAACCAGTTCTCCTCTATGGTAGTGAGGTGTGGGGTCCTAATTCCTACCAGAATTCGGCCCATTTCGACAAAAAAAACATCAGCAGAAAGCCCTGCAATACCAAGAGCTGAGCAAAGAGAAGCGTCCAAACACTCAGTTCACTCCCTGACCCTGTTCTGCCTCAGGACCAGTCTCAGAACAAACCAATTAGAGTTAACCAAAATATAACGACATAAACAAAACTACACACAATAAAAACACAAAACAAAACGCAGTGTTATCTGGCCCTAAGGAGACAGTACAGTGTGGAAAACTACCTGACCACAGTTACTGATATTGAAGTAAGAACTACATTGACCAAGTACAAACTCAATGAGCATTATTATATTCTTGTTTTTCTGTTGTTGCTGATATCCATCAGTTTTGTTCTTATTGTTATATTTTGTTGACATGATTGTTGCTTTTGCGCAAATGGTAATATGTTTTATTGTCTGCATTCTACTGTACAACTGTACGTTAATGTGTTAAATGTTTCCCAGTTTGTGCTTTAACAATACTGTGTCAATATGGTCATGCTAATAAAGCCTCTTTGAATTGAATTCTTAGAGAGAGAGAAAGAGAGAGAGAGAGAGAGACATGTGTTTATTTAATTCAGTATAATTGAAAAGGAAGACCATTGTCCTTCATGGCGGTTAAGTGGCCAATAACCATGCAGTATAATTCCCCACTGGACACTATCTGCCACAGTAGAGGACTCCATTGATATTTAGGCTTAGTGGCCACAACTTTACTGTCTGTCTGTGCTCTCAGTTCTTCTTCTTCCCTGTCACAGGGCCAGTTTTGGAGAACTTGGGGCTCCTATTAGATTCTGTTACACTTAATGTCATTCTGTTTAGATGTTTTTCACTAAACCATACCCTCTATCACTGTTAGCTGCGTAGTACTAATTTGTGTGGTACTAATGTGCGTCGTTCCATCAAAATATCTGTTTAAATACAAATAGAAATGATCTGGTAATGTTTTCAGTTAATTTAAGGGCGTAAAACTAACTACAGTATAACTTCTTACCTTTCTATCAGTACATCTTTTTACTATTTACTTAGCTTTGTCTTTACGAGAGTTGGCGACAGGAATCTAACACCGGTTAATTAGCCGTGCGCTACCCTTGGCCATACTCGGACGCCCCTTTTTCCCTGCAGTAAAAACGCACCGCTATTAACTATAATAACAAATTGACCAAATTAACATCTATGCTGAACACATTCGGGTACTTCACAATAAAATGGCATGGTTCTACTTATCCAAATTTATGCAATAAAAGCACCTTAATGTAAAGTCATTCCACCACATAAGCGTCGCCCAAGTGTTCTTACTGCTCTCCACTCATCAAAGTCACTTTCGTACAGTAACTAAGGACTCAGCAATGCTGTGCCAAGTCTCCAAAGTCTTCCCCTGGGCTTCCCCCACATGAACCTTTGAAGGTTCCATATACATGACATCCAAAAAAGAAAGGATCCATGAACAAACAGATAAGTCAGGAGGTGGCTTCCAATGGGTTGCAATCATCTTCTTAGCAGCTGTAAGTCCAGCAAACAGCACGTTTTTGAACTTTAGAAAGCTGAAAGGCTGACAGGTCATTCATAATCAAAACATTGACAGTAACAGGCATAGTAAAATTAATCAAGGCGGTAATTTTAGATGCAATATTGTTCCAGAACTGACCAACAGTAGAACACTCCCAGAACATATAAAGAAATGTACCTTGACTTTAATTGGGCAGAATGTGCTCAAATAGGATGGATGGGCAAAGGCCACTGCCAGGGGACACCCTGTGCCTTAAGTGCCGACCTTAACTGCAGGTAAAAGAAAAAAGAGGAACATGGCAGACCGAATGCATTTTGTAAGTCAGAGAAAGGTAACAAGCCAACCTGTGTTGTTGAATAATTGGGGAAAATAGTGCCAGTTACAAGCTATATGGTAGTATGTTTCAGCTAATCTTCAAGTTTTGAGAAGATGACTCTCTACCATTGTTGTTATGTCATCTTACAGCGAGCGTTCGAGCTGCTGCTACGCCTTTGACTTCCATACTGATGCTAAAGGAGGATTTTACGAGTTGGGAGTGAGAACGGGTTGTTCTTGTACTAAACTAACTACTGCTAGTTGGTCGAGGCACCACAGTGTGGGTAAAACGTGGAGTAAAAGTGTGAACCTCCCGTGCCCTCCAGGTGAAGCTCATTGAATTGATGAGAATATTTCTCAGCATAGAAAACCAGAAAACAGGTGATCATGCACATGTGTGCGTATCAGTGTCTCTTTGCTCATTTGTCAATTTTGCGGTTCTTCCACTAATCACGCAAACAGTATTCTTAACATTGTTGATGATTATTTTATAAAACTAAGTTTCATAGTACCTAAAATCTTGAGTTGTTTACCAAATTGCTTCTTGTCACTTAGAAGGTTGCCATGGTTTCGCCATAGCAGGAGAACTGGCTTGAGACTACATGTTGTGTTGTGGTCTTGTTTAATATGAATTACTATTATTAGCTTTAGAGCTGCTGCAATATGTGTTAAGGTCTTAATGTTGTCACTGTGTGTGGCCAGCTATGGCTCACCACAGTGCACCCCCACAGTGTTAGCATACAGCACTTTGAGTCAACAGTCTCCTGTAGAAACACAGATGCATCTGTATTCTCATCAGTAAATGGCTCCAATTACTTAAATAAGACATTGAAGACAGGGGTGAAGGAAAAAACTATTTTAACCTATTTTCCTGAAATGGCCCATACTATAGTAGCAAACAGCGGCCATGGGAATGCACTTTAGATGTCCAATGTCACCTCCACAAATGTGTTTGGCACATAGACAATGGCAGACGCTCCAAATGATTACAGCCACTCAATCCACTCTTGGGCATTCATTGTCGTTTTGAAGTGTCTGACCCTTTTGAGGAGGCTTCTGTGATGATTTAAGTAGTGTCCTTGTCTCTACCTGAACACCCCCCCCCCCCCCCCCCCCCCCCACGCACACACAACATGATTAACTCCAAGAGCGTTGGTTCCTGCTGCTCATAAAATATACAATGGTCATTACGCCACTGACCTTCCAGATGCCTGGCCTAATATATTTAGGATAAAAAATGAATATGTGGTTGCAAATCATCGTCAATGATGTCTGCCAGCTCCTTTTGCTTTGGTCTGTACAGTACCGCTGTTTTTGCAGTATGGTACCTTATGAGTCATCTAGTGTTTTATATCAAGTATACAGAGTTTGCCATTTTAGGAAGAAATACATGATTTAATTTGTGTCTCATAATCCAGTATAATTACACTGGATTATTACACATCACTGTCTGAAAAAGGGGTTCAAATGCTTTCACTTATTAGTTTACAAAAATGAAAATAAAATATTTTTGTTGTCCTTCTCCCTGGACATTAAACAAACCAATCACATCCACTGGCTCAAAACCATGTTGCTAATATGTGTATCTAGTCTCACCCTGTCTCTTTAAACTCTGGGTGCTCTGCACATTGTCCATCCTGGGACCTTCTCTTTTGGGTGTCAGTGCCTCAGTCTACATGTTGGATGTCCGTCCTCCAGGAGGTTTACTTTCAGGAAGGGCAAATTCTTCAGTCAAGTAAAAAAATGTTTCGTCATGATGATTAAGGACTCAACAGTGCTCTCCTCGCAGGGACTACTATCTTTTGATTCCTGTGTTGACCAGCGTCCCCACTAAGTAAGTAGAGAAAGTCATTGGATTAGATCATCCAACAGAGATGTTTCACCCACTGTAGCTACTGTAACTTAAAAGTGTTTGACAAATTATCCTTGTGTATTCAAACCGTCCTGTCAGGTTGCAAACAGGCCAATAAGCTCCAACCATCAGAAGAGAAAGACAATACAGAACCTACGTGATGCCTAAGTACAAACACCAATTCCACTGAAGTTGTTACGTTATGTAAAACGTAAATAAAAACAGGGTAAAATGATTTGCAAATCCTTTTCAACCTATATTCAATTTAATAATTAAATAAAATTTTATTTACAGTATCAAATAATAAGAGTTATCTCCAGACACTTTACAGATTACAGACTAGATCTAGACCACACACTGTAATATGTATGTAGCTGTGACTGTGGCTACACAGCCTCCCCCGCCGGTCTAGGTGAACCCTGCAACTCCTCACTCCCTAAATATAAGCTTTCCATGATTAGAAGCAGAGATAGGGAGGGGGTGCGCCATGACTGTGGCTACATACCCTCCCCCACCGGCCTAACGGAATGCTGCAACTCCTCACTCCCTAACTATTAGCTTTATCAAAGAGGAGAGTTTAAAGTTTACTCTGGAATGTGGTGACCGTGTCTACCCCCCAAACCCAGACTGGGAGCTGGTTCCACAGGAGAGGAGCCTGATAGCTGAAGGACAAAAATTACTCTACAAAGACAAGATATTTAATAGGGATGAGCGAGTACAGCATTATCTGTATCTGTATCTGTTTACCACATGAATTATCTGTATCCGTATCCGTACTCGGACTGGGCGGGGCCTAAACCGGAAATGCCAGATTTAACCCGGAAGTGGGTCAGGTTGTCTTGAAATGGGCGGGGCTTTAACCAGGTATGTTATTTTAAGCATGCAATTGATATGGGTTGATCAGAAATTGTTATATTTATTGCTGATTAGAAAACTATTTACATGACAGCATTGAGTCAGATCAATGTGTTGTCATGGTAACAAACAAACTTAACAGAACATTTTGTAACAATGAATCAACACATGCGGTTGCAATTAGAGTAAAATGTAATGAACAAGATTTATTATACTCAGTATCTTTCTTTTTTAACTTTAAATTTTTTTATGACCAGTGTGATTTTTTTTGTTTTTTGTTTTGTTTTTTTTTTTTTATTTCACACCAGGTACAGTACGTGTGTGTGTGTGTGTGTGTGAGTAAGAGAGAGATGCAGAGAGAGAGAGGGGGGGGGGGCAGCTGACAGTTAAAAAAAATCTCATGGCAGGGACGCAACGGGAGTGCATTTAAACCAAGCAGCATGTCTGAACCCACGTTCACCGAAATCTACTGGTTACTATGTAAGCACTACAACCGAAGTTAAAAACAAACCTGAAGCTGAAGAAACCCTAAATGTTAACGGAACGAGTCCGCAGACCCAGACTGACGGAGAGAGAGAGAGAGAGAGAGAGAAGAGAGAGAGGACGAGAGGAGAGAGAGAGAGAGAGAGAGAGAGAGGCCGAGGGAGCGCATTTCTCCTTGTTCTGTGTGTGAGTGATAGAGCCGAGCGGGTTTGTAGGCGGGGGGGCGGTGTTATCACAGAACGCTGCGCGGCCAGTTGAGGAGTTTTATTCAATCCGAGCACGGATATTGACTCATATTACTCGTATGATACTTGTACTCGGCAAAAGTGCTTTATCCGTACCGGATACTCGTTTCAGCCGAGTACTCGGATCATCCCTAATATTTAATGTCTCCAACATGTTCCAAAAAAGCAAGGACGGGGGCATGTTTACTACTGTGTTACATCACCTCTTCTTTTATCAACACTCAATAATGAAGGTCACGAGAATTCAGTGTTGATTTTTGGCGTTGCCTCTTACGTGAAGAGATTTCTCCAGATTCTCTGGAACTTTTGATGATGGTATGGACTGTAGATGATGAAATCCGTAAATTCTTTGCAATTGTACGTTGAGAAATGTTCTTCTACTGTTGGACTACTTTGCTCATGCAGTTGTTCACAAAGTGGTGAACCTCGCCCCCTCCTTGCTTGTGAACAACTGAGCCTTTTGGGGATGTTCCTTATATACTCAATCATGGCCAGTTAACCAGGTCACCTGTGGAATGTTCCAAACAGGTGTTTTTTAGCATTCCTCAACTTTAACAGTCTTTTGTTGCACCTGTCCCAGCTTTTTTAAATGTGTTGCAGACATCAAATTTAAAATCAGTGAATTATTTGCAAAAAACAATAAAGATTATCAGTTTGAATTTTAAATATCTTGTCTTTGTAGTGTATACAATTGAATGTAGGTTGAAAAGGATTTGCAAAATGCATTTTATTCACATTTTACACATAACATCCCAACTTCATTGAAATTGGGGTTTGTACATTATATGTGATATGTATATCAATCCTTAGTGAACTGCTTTGGCTAGAACATGTTTTTTTGTTCATCCCAATAAAGCAGTTCAAATCGAATTGAGAGAGAATGGGGTAGCTAAAAATATTGTCTTAATGTTTATATATTTAATAATAATATTTGGACAAGTTTTATTTTGAAACTTCAATTCAAATAAAGCCACTTTGAATTTGAGAGGGGGAAAGTAAAACATTATTTTCTGATTGTTTCATGGCGGTTACATTCTTAAGCACAAATAAAGACATAGCTATATGACACATATGAAGACACATATACTGTTTTAGTGATTAGTGATAGTGTTTATCTGATTAGCAGGCAACAGAGGCCAGACCCTCTGCCCCAGAAGATAAGTAGGTAAGGGGTAAAAGGAGAAGAATGCAAATGAAGAAAGAAAGAAAGAAAGAAAGAAAGAAAGAAAGAAAGAAAGAAAGAAAGAAAGAAAGAAAGAAAGAAAAGGTAAGTGGAGAAAAAAGCCAGTGGATAAAGAGGAGGAAATCAAAAGATAAGATGAGGAGAAAGAAAAGGTCAGCAAAAGAAGGGAAGAGTGTCTGGAGAAGGAAAGAAAAGATAAGGAGAGCAAAGAAGAAGAGAAGGTGATAAGCTGACACCTGAGAAAAAATAAATGCATTTCACTCTCATCTTCTATTTACTCATTACTGAAAGTGATTCCAGTGTCCGGATGTGGCTGAGCTGCCGTGGTTAATGAATTGCTCATGGATTATCTGTCCTCTCCTTTTGTTTGTTTACGGACATCTTTAAATGTCTCTTGGCTAAAAAGTCTTATCGGCTTCTCTTAACTAAATTGAAAAGGTTCCCTCCCTGTATAAACAGATGTGCAGTTCAAATGATGTTGGCCAAGCATCAAAGATGTCAAGTGGACTTGGTCAATCAGAGCTTTTCATACACTAATTCTAATTTGTCTTATCAAGAAATCACACTCCTTAATCTACTACAGAGTTCTTTTTTATCCTTGTAGAATCACAGCAACCTAATTTGATTGTCTTTGTGTACAAGATAAACCAGATTTTACCCTGATGCAAGACTTTGATAAAGGGGTTTATGGTTCCAGTTTGGATCCTTTTACCAGGTAAGACCCCAAACCCTGCAACAGGGGCAGTACAGTAAAGCTCTGATATCTCCCATTTAGGTGAATTGTGGAATTACCAACAAATCCTCCAAACCATACGACCATACAGGATGTTTGGTCCTACCCAACCCATAGGTTCAAGTTCAAGACCTTTATTTGTCCCAGAGGGGCAATTAGTTTTGCTGCAGTAGCAAAGAAGTTGACATACAGTACATGACAACAAGTACGACAACATCGATTAAAAATACAGGATCAGACCAAATGGGTAAATTAATACCACAACATTAAAAGTTTAAGTTCAAGTGTGCCTTATGTGCAGACGTTACCTTTTCTTTACAGAGTTAAGCAGAGAGATAGCAGAGGGGACGAAGGAGAATTTCTATCTGTTTGTTTTGGCTGGTGGCTGACTGAAGGAGGAGCACTTCATAAATTAGATTAATTTTGAACACGTTGTTAATAGGGCTGGGAATTTCCAATGATTTTCCGAATCCAATTGATTCACAAGGTCACAATTCAATTGTATTCCTGATTCACTTTTGTTTTCAATTTGATATTGATTAGATTAGGAATATTTCAGTAACCATACCAATTTAGCTTGGATAGGAACAAGATTCTACGACTGTACAAGGTTCCCTCTAACCTGCTGCATTCTTAAAAGTATCAATGTTTATATTAAGAACTAACCACAAAGCAGTTACATTAATGCCCTTTTTATTTAACTTGAACACACAACCAACACTTCAAGTTGGTACCAATGGATTCCTTAGGTCTTTTGGTTTCATATGATAAAGACAAAGATAAATTCTTAGATTTTATTAATCAATTCTGGATCGTTCAAATGAAAATGGATTTTAATCGGAAAATAGATTTTTTTCAACCAAAACGTGCTGGAAGGTTTAGGCATAAAAACTACTTAAAAAGATTGTCATTTGGGTTAGAATTAAAATCACTACAATTGTTATGCCAGTCCACTTCTATGCGTTTCCATACATGACAAAATGATGCATGTGACGCAGAACGTGACATGGTTCAGTTTGGGTTTTTACCACGTTACATGACTTCCTACTTTGCTCCCGTCATAATTATTATGTCCACTATAGGTAGTTGCCTAACGTTGAGCTTAAATATGGGTTGTAATTGCAACGTGGTCCTCTTTCGAGGAAGGATGGTCTCAGAATTACAGACAGCAGAGTTAACAGGGATTCACCGGTCTAAAGTCCAAGGTTATCAGGTTCTATTTCATACTCTCCCTACAAACAGATCAGTATCTGTTGCTGATGGTTGAAGGTTGGTTTCAGAAATTGAAATACTTTTTATTTTGGTGATTCCAATGTTTAAAATATCAGAATAATTCTTAAATTCTTATCTTAAAAGTCCTCCTGTTCTTCCATTTCTTTTGCTTAAAACAGCGTGTAGCTCATCATCTCATAAACTGTGTTACATATAGATTTTCAAAAGAAAGTAGTGGGTGTATAAGTGTGTATTTAGCTTCACTGGTCATTGTTGTCATTGACTGTTATGAGAACCAGAAAACCTGCATTCTGTCAATAAGGAAGAAGTCTGAATGGAGTTAAGGAAAGTTGAGTAGAGCACGACAGGCAAAGATGCTTCATCAAGCAAACATAAGGACATATGTCAATGCCCTGCATAGACACCCACAAGACTGGTAGGAAAAGGACTCAGGTATGAGTGTTTTTGGATCTGCCTCCTCTATGTTTAAGGCTTGGCTGAGTTTAAACAAATAAAACTACTTTAGTTGAGTACAAAAGTTGGTGGTCATGGGTGAAAGAAAGCAACTGTCCAGACAAGTCTTGTACAATCGACACGATTGTGCCAAACACCAGGCTCATAACCAGAGGCTTTGCTTTACCCGCCCCAAACTTGTGCAACAGTTTAATATTTCATATTAGAAATACAAATATAAATATTTGAATACTTCAAATCACTGATTACAAATATAAAAACAACATTTAAAAAAAAATCCTCTGTAGGTTCCCCACTCTAAGCCATCAGTGTTAAAGGACATTATTAGGACGTCGGTGGTCAAGCCCTCAAGTGCACAAGTCTTCCATCATTGTAATTTACACAACAGGTATACGTACAGTATGTTACGTAACAGGTAACACGCATTTTTTCTTTGGCCTTTTCTTCCAGTTAAGGAATGATAATATTACCTTTTATTCGTTTATAATTTTCCTTTGTGATGTACTCTGTATTCAACTGTTGTATTATTTTTGTTTTTACTTTGTAAATCACTTTGGTCAACCCAGTTGCTTTAAAATGTGCTATTTAAATAAATTGACAATGACATTTGAACAAACAACCGAAAAGGAGAGTCTCAAAGAAGTAATTATCAAGACCCTAACGTCTTGTGGAAATAAGGTCTTTGTATTCTATTTAAATAGCATTAAATATTAAGAGACGTTGTAGCAGCCATTATGGTGCATGCAATGATTGTCTACTGGGAGATATGATTAAAAAAAAGACCATGGTTTTTTGGAGATAACTTTTCATAACAGTGGGGTATCCTGTTGACTCATTGTTTAGCAATGATCACAGTGGATGATGGTTCAATTCCTGATCTGTTATTTGTTGTGATGGATTCCTCCTTTGTGACCATCCAAAGGAATGAATGTGTTTCTGTCCATGTCAGTCCTGTGATAGACTGCAGATCCAGTAGCATACCTTGGGCTTTCGGTCAGGGCCTTCTGTAATGACCTCCAACACCCCCCAAAAAAAAAAAAATCAAACAACCACACCGCTCACGCACAGCACTGTGCATTAAACATCTTCAACCACATCAACACAGCATCACCACCTATACCCAAACAATAGCAATACAAATGTAAAAAAATACCGCTCTAACTTTATCTCTCCTAAACAGTAAACGTGCTGTATTTACATAGCGCTTTTCTAGTCTTAACGACTACTCAAAGCACTTTTACATCATACAGGAAACATTCCCTATTCACACACACACTCATACACTGTGGCTGAGGCTGCCGTACAAGGTGCCACCTGCTCATCAGATAAACACTCACACACAATCACACTCCGATGCACAGCATTGGGGTCAACTCAAGGTTCAGTGTCTTGCCCAAGGACACTTCAACGTGGGACTGCAGGGCCAGTGATTGAACCACCAACCTTCTGATTGGCAGGCAACCGCTCTACCACTAGCCCACTAGCTCTAGCCGCCCAGTAAGAAGTAACACCCACGCATTACTTGTAAATTAAATTCATCCTCATCGTCACAACACTGAAATTCTTCCAGATGTTCCCGTTTTTTCTCACTCTCTCATTGTGCAGGCTTGTCTCCCATCTCCGCTACTCATCCAGTTGCAAATCCACCCCGGACTCACCAACCATTGTGGGGTGTCGCTCGGATCCCTGATGTTTGCTAGCTGCCTTGGTGAAGCTATTAAGGCTGTTAAAACCTGTGGTGTTCCATGTTCCTTGACTGGTATTAAAAAGCAAACACAGCCAGCAAAATAGCTTGTTCTGCTCGGTGCTAAC
>NC_045741.1:27963216-27990785 GCF_008692095.1 Etheostoma spectabile
GCGGTCGTAGTTACCCTCAGTGAAGTCCTGCACAAAACCTTTGCCAGTCTTGGTCAGCCCATCCAGCTCAGGTGTAGGTCTTCATCTTAAAACAATTTCTTTCTTCTCTCCAAACGATCGTCTTGAAAAAGACACAGGATTGTTAGGAGGTGTGAAGGCAGTGGCCATAGCTAGTTCACTCACAACCCGCTAAAAGGTTCACGCTTTGATGACATCAACGGGGGCTAGCGCCAACACAACGCTGGGCCCCTAGAGAGTTCTGTCACTACACATCAAAATTTGATTGGCTGATACACACGTCACTCAAAGCAATAATCAAATCGGAAATGGCAGCTTCATTGGAGGGCTAGCAATGCTATTAGTGCTGGTCCACGGAGCTGTGATGCATTTAGATGACATGGAAAATCCAGCTACCATATTCTTTCTGGAAATATAATCGTAACGTACTGAAAAAGTAATTGATTTTTCGACACATTCATTTAACTGTGAAAAATTATATTTTTGATTTTGACAGGGCCAGCAGAGAAGGCCCTATGGCCCTGACAGCCCACCACTGTGCAGATCTAACCAGGCTGTCTGGTGAACTGCATTTATCAGTAAGAAAGTCTTTTCTTATTCCATTAAATAAGAAATTAGTAGCTTCTCACTGTGCAGGTCCTGAAGTGCTGAACTCTCAGTGTATGAATCTGGATTGAGGCTGCACACAAAATGTGAAAAGTGCTGGTGGCAAAGGAGAAACGAGAGTTCATCACCGGGGGCAGTCCCGGACCCAGCTTTGTTCCGTCTCCTTTACCTCATCTGACCACGCTGCCCAGAAATGTGAAGCAGCTCTGGGGTCGCTATTCAATAAAATAAAAAGTACTCCAATGTCATCCGTTTCCTCACAGAATCATCCAAATAGATTAATTATCCCTTACACTTCATGAGTTCTATTATACACTAAAATAAGAAATATTACACAGGAAAACCTAGTGGGACATTAGGCCAACGTGGCATAATAGAGCCTGCATGACATCTGATAGCTGAGACATGCACTGGGACTGGGAGAGAACACCATTTCAAACACTTTCAGGTGCTCTTTCCCACTCTGAGAGTAAAGAAAATAGGCTTGTTCGAGATGAGCCAGGTCTGCGCAGAATCGATAACCGGCGATCGGCGCCGGTTAGATTTGTGTCCGACTTGATCCCGACTTGCTCTGACGTCATGCACACGTGGGCAACGGAAATCTCACGAGAGCAAGGCGGCCGCAGTTCTGAGACGCAGGCGGCGCAGTTGCTTTTCACCGACTGCAAGAGCCAGGCGGACCCAGAGCATGCTGGGAAACGCCGGCTTCTCAGCTGATTTAACAGCTGATTGGTTTACAACATGATGACGTTTTATATAAACTTTTTTATCGTTTTTGAATCGGAGGGATTTTAATTACTATTTGTCTGATTTAAAGACTTATTCTGTCCAGAACACATGTTGTGTGGCTGATAGAGACGTTTAGAAGTCAGACAGACTAATCTGATCAGATCACGGATCATCTCCAGTGTGTTGTTCATTAAAATCAGCAACAGATCGCATGTAGAGCACTTTGCCAGCTACTCTGTCATAATCAAAACAACTGGAGACTGTGTACAAGCTGATATGTGGGTCTGATTATATTTTCTTAAATCGGAATCGCACCACAGTGTTTTTGTCACTTCCTGTCCAGCCTGAAGGAGCTGGAATCGGCTGGAAACTGTCCAACTTTACCGCAGCTTTCTGTCACCGCCCCCCGCTGCTGCCGCCTGCTCTCGTCCACTTTACAGGCGAGGCGCAGTTCATCTCGAACGAGCCTAATGTGTCTGCATGTCCAGATACACACTCTTTTATTGTAAAGATTAAGTGTTCACTCAGAATCCTACAGAGGAAGTTGTCACAGCAGCAACCTATTAATAATTAGCAATATGATAATGATTATGAGATATTAATGGAGCCTGTTCAGGAGCACAGTCAGGAATCTGGAAAATGTAGTCAGAGCTATACATTTTCCAGATTCCCAGATTGCTTAGGTCTAAAATTCCTTAACTCAGACTATTTATATTCTAAGTACGTATTCTAGCTTACCTTGTCACTTCTGAGGGTATTGAAAGATAACTGGTATCTTACAGTCTGGATCTTACTTTTGTTGTTTTGACCATAGGTTATATCGGTTATCATACTGTACTTGTACGTACATAAACATGGCAACATTGTTCCAACAAAGTTCAGAAACACAAGCAGTCAGATGATCAGATTGTAAAAAAGCCAACTTTAATCAGTTATCCCTGTGTTGCTCATATTCAGCCCAAAAACTAGGTGTCCAAAGTTGTGGCCCGTGTCAGGGTCCTCCTTCTATTTAAGGTGCAGTAAGCGACTAGCGAAATCCAGCGACTAGCTAACAATAGGCTAATTTTACCTGCTGATAAGTGTATTGTTACCTAGCATTACATCCAGAGATGCTTCTGTTGCCTCTAACGTCCATTTCGTAGCGTCAGAGAGCAACGCAGGCATTTCAGTGGCACCGAAATGAGACACTAAATGTTTGCAGTTTTAGCCAAGCAGCCTTCTGTCTCTTGAAGGACCCCTCAAGTGGCACTCAGCTCATATTTCATATGTTTTACTGCTGCTCCACTTGGTTTTAAGCATTCATGGTTGAGCACCTCTTAATATTTTGGGTCTTGTCTGCACTCTTTCCTTCTTCACATCTCCTCCCCATATTAAGAGTGGTAGAACCTGTGAGATAGTTTAGGTTTTCTTGTTTGATGGATGTTTTTTTTCTTTGAGTCTCTGTAACAGAGTGTGTAGGTTGGCTCAGTACAGGAACAGTTTGACATTTTGGGACATATGCTAATTTGTTTTCTTGCCATGAGTTATTTGAGATTGGAGATAGCAAAATATGAAGCTACCGGTTTTAGACTGCTTTGAACAACTAGTGTTAATATTAAACTAGTGTTAATTCTGACTGTAAGCTGTAATGTGCACGTTTGTGTTTTCATCTAATGCTAAAGCCATAGTAATACAAAGCTTTAATCAGTGTTGTAGTACTCGAGACCACTTTTTAAAAGACTCAGTTTCGTCTCAGAATCAACCACATTTTTACCTGGTCTCGGACGAAGAGGACTCTGGATTTTATTTCAAGACCGTGAATGTAGGTGACAGGAGAAGAAGCTCTGGCTGTCTGGGAGCTGTCAGCTAAATTGTCGGTTAGAATATTTTATTTATTACATTTTTTAGGAGTTCATTTGCAAAACAACATCTAAAAGAAAATACACAGGAGTGTGTCAATTCTGCAATGTAACGCTAAGCGTCACAGCTGAGACCACCTACATTTTTATCTGCACAGTAAGGAACCATAAAAAAGGTAGGCTGAGTGTAAGTGACTAAGCTAAAGTTACCAGTTATCGGTTGAGTATATACTTTATGGTCTGGTCTTGTCTCTGTCTCGTCCCCTCAAAGTCTTGGTCTTGTTTTGGTCTCAATACACTCTGGTCTTGGTAATGACTACAACACTGGCTTTGCGTGCAGTTTCTTTATTTTAAACCCACGCAACAATGGAGCAAATTAAAATATTGCTTTCTATGTGGAGAAGCTCAGCTCCAAAAATATTTAATATTGCTTTAATAAATGAAAGCAACACGTTAAACAGTAGCCTAATACTTATTATGTTTTTTACTTAGGGGTGCAGGTATACATGGCGTTAATGGGGGAAGCCCCTGTGCCTTGTTATGTACTGAACTATGTCTTGGTTGGGACCAGAAAGTGGAGTCTCCGCTGGTTGCCTGGCAACTGGTCCTAGCCAACAAATTCCTTAGTATGGTACATAACCCTGGCTCACTAACATGTTAATTAGTAAGCTTTACAGTTGCTGATAGATGGACGTTGTTCCCTCTGAACAGAGCCAGGTTAGCTGAATGAATAAAATGAAACAAAATGACAATTCATTTCACAGTGTCTTTTTATTTGTGTTTTTAATGTGTTTTTTACCATTATTTGAATTTATTTGAGATATTTCAGTATCTTCTCTGTACAGCAATTTGGTCAACATGTGTGGTTTTTAATTGTGCTTATAAGTAAATTGGCCTAAGTACTGCTACTGCTTTGAGCTTGGTCACTGCGTGCGGTGATTACTTTGACAGTCTTTTTGTTTAATGAGAGCCTCCCTGGTGTGTGCCTGAGCACGAATCCCATCTGACCATAGAAAGATGAGAGCCAAGGCCAAATCTCCCAGAAGAGAGCTGGAGACAGATCCAAACAACAGTCAGCAAAGGTATAGCGGGGATAGTGCACGGTATCGACTGATGGATCAATACCCTCAACTGCTTTAGCTGAGCCAGACTCCACCTCAGTTCAATAAAGGACAGTTCTGTCTCTGTCTGGACTGATGGCAAAGATTGATTTCGAAACATTTGTCAATGCTGAGACAGTTTCCATTAGGAATATGTAACATTCACATCCTCACATCCTGTGGGCGCAGCAGCTGCTACATCACTTTTACTTATTTTCCTGCTCATCTGCGATGTGTGCAGGTTTCTTACAGGTTAAGTGTCTCTGCTTGGTTGTAAGCTTGTAATAATGAGCCTTCACAGTGTATTATGAGTGGTTGAGCTTGCATGCTGTTTCTGTAAAACCACCTAACCATGTTTGCATACCGAGGCCTGTAGGTTTATCGTGTTGTCACCTAGACTAACAATCCCATGCATGCTAAATGACAGAGGAGCTATGTAACAAGAGAAAAATTACATACTTAGGAAGGATACCTTAAGCAGAGGATAATTAATTCAACCTAAGCTGCATGCCAATGCTACATTATGCATGAGCTTCATTACCATAAACATGCATATCTCTACCCTTTGGCTCGTCCATTACTTTGTGCACTGTCAGAGAAGGAGAGGTCGACTTGGGTTTCCTCATTTCCTTTCCTTGGAGTTAATTGCATTGGTAACACTTTGAAAAAATAGCTTAGCACAAATTCACAAGACTGTAGCCACGGGCTAAACTTTGTTTGCAGTACAGGAAGGGCACATTTTATTGCCTCATTCATTCTGTTGCTATGTGTGTACAGCAGAGCATCCAGTTGCGTAAAGGAAAGCTGTTAAGTCATTGAAAGCTATTAGTGGCTTACCCGTTCTTGGATTTTTTTCCCCCACCAATACTACATCAATCTCTACCTAGGCTTCTAGAAACTACACTGATATGTGGTTATTCTGCATTTGAGATTTACGTTAAATTGCAATGTTCAGTGGCAAAGATCAGTGTGACCTTCATACAGTGCAGTTTAAAGTAAGAGGGGGAGGGGGGAGGGGGTATTAGGCATGTGAAGTGTTTGCCTTCATCAGCATCCTAGCATCCTGGGTTTCTGTCACGCCTCAAAGTCAGCAGTGACATTTAATTATTTATCTATGACCACCATTTTCAATGACCTTAAAGAAAAGAAGAAAAAAAATGTCATTCTCTGTCCAATCTATAATGTAACAATTTGGGATATTCATATTAAATGTGGCCAAAGTTTCAAATAATAGGTAAACAGTTTCAACATTTTTTTCTAGCTGACTTTCTCTGTGTTCATCTTCCTCAGGCAGGGACGCTACTGCTGTTACGATGGGTGCAAGGAATGAAGACCAAAATTCAGGGAAAAGCAGGCAGGCAGGAGGAGGTTAATGTCCTGTATTTATTGACAAAAAGTTCAACCAACAGATTATGCAAAATGCAAAAACACAAAGTCCAAGAAATCCAAGAGAATACAAAATACAAAAATAGAAAATGTTCCAGGCCAAAAAACAGAGACAGGGAAAAAACTCATGGGGGAAACACAGGCCACAGGAACAGCAGAATGCAGACACAAATACCAGAGGTAACGAGGTAACAAGGAACAGGTGACACATCAGGTGAATCACATTAGGGCGGGGCAAGACAATCAGACAGACAAGAAGTAAAACTAGAGAAAGGATGAGACAGAGGCCAGACTTCAAAATAAAACAGGAAACAGAACATACAGACACTCACAGGAGAACACAAGACAGAGACTACCACACAAGACCAGGGAGGAAACTAAGACACAAACACTAGGAGACAAGACAGGACAAAAAAAAAAAAACGAGGAGGAAAAGAAAACAAAGCAAACACCCAAACCATCACAACTGCAGTGTTTACATTACACAAAGTGCTGCATGCAGCTACATGCTAACGTTGGAGGAACATGTAATCGTAGCAACTGATGTTGTTAATTCCTCCCCAATTTAGATCACATTCCTGCTGGAAGAGATCCGGTTGTGTTGTTTTTTGTTTAGTCTACTGACATTTTTTTTTTTAAATAACTCCACACCATACCAGAACACAGATACAGTATAAATATAGGCTATTGTATGTACTATATGTTGTCTGTGATGTCATGGATGCCCTGCACTTTTTAAGTGTGCAACAAATGTACTTATGGGTACAAATAAAGTAACCTGAACTTCAATACCTCTGAGAATATGTCAGCAGCAACATTTGGACTTTGGACTGATTACTTATCGTGAATGAGTCTATTAGGTGCCAACAGCCAAAATTCATCACAAAGGACATTCTTGTTAGAGTTGTAGGGTCAGTGTGAGTAAGGCAGATAGATTGAGTTGTTGCAGTTATCCATTTGCGGAGATATAATGCAAGCAAGGTCACCGCTCTACCCTCCACTTCATTGCCCCCCCCCTCCCCTGCCCCTGCGTTTGTGCCATCCAGAGTGCTTCACATCACTCAAAGATGACAATCTAATGAAAGATCCTTGTACTGAGCATGGTGCCTTCAAGTGCATTCTGCCAAATAGCTATTAAAATGCCCTACACTCTGTGATTGCCTTTCAGAGAGGAGGAAATTGGAGAAGGCAATAGATTGGGCCGGAGGATTAAAATGGTGGAAGGGTTGATTAGATAGCAGCAGCCTGTCAAGATCTCAATGACCAGAGGAAACGGGCCCCCACACAGGCTCACTGTATGAATAGCTACACTTCCTTTTCCAATGGAGCTTTTGTCTCTGTGTGTGTGTGTGTGTGTGTGTGTGTGTGTGTGTGTGTGTGTGTGTGTGTGTGTGTGTGTGTGTGTGTGTGTGCACGCGCTACAGAAGATTGTATGTATTTTTTTCTGAATTGCTTCATTGAGTACATGGCAAGACACTGTAATAGCGTTGAGAGTGAATTATGCAGTTTAAGACTCATTCACACCTGGTGTGACCAAAATGGTCTGTATTTAACAATAATACAACACCCAGTGAGGCAGTCCATCACCTTTGTCAGGGACGGGGAGAGGCTGCAGCCGCGACCATGGCAACCAGTATGTGGCTTCCAGCCACAGTGCAGACCAGGCATCTGAAGGGCCACCTTGGACCAGCTTAGTACTCAAACCCTTTTTTTCTAAAGTTAAACTATTAACTATCAGGCTAATAGTAAATCTATTAATACAACCCAGTTCAAGTCATGTATTTAAATGTTAAGTTAAAGGGAAGAGGCAAAGAGCGCCATTGTCGGCACAGTGTTCTTACATTTACTCCAACTGTTTCAGGTGGAGCTTTAAACTCTAACATGCTGGATAGGTTAATAAATAACAATGCATCATATTTTAACTGCAATATTCTGTGAGTAAAATCTGAATCTGCAACATAACCAGTAACATTCCTCGGTCAGGCAAATGTAGTGTCACATTTTCCTGAAGTATAATTACCCAGTAAGTCAGTAGTATACAGGTTAGGTTGTGTAAGCGTTTTGAGGGCTTCTGTAAGTTAAGTTATCATTCTAAATGTATAGCTGTTTGGGGCCTTTTTAGTTGGGGGCCCCAGGCTGTGCCTAATGGTGAAGTCTGCTCTTGGTGTTTTTTTTCCAGTGGACCAGAGTGTATTTCACTGGTGTTTCTGACCACGAGTAGCTGCCAATTGAGTGTATGACGCAACATGGCAGGTGTGTGGCAGGTGTGTTGCTCAGGACCCAGAGAGTGTGATGTTGTTTGTATGAGCGGTTCAGAAAGCTGAGCAGCAAACCCACAGGCCAAGAACATAGCTGACCAACTGGCTCTGTACTCTACCATCAACTTCCAAACACAACTATAGAGACAACCAGGGCTTATTTCTCGGCTTATAGAGACATTATCTGACATTTTCTGACATCACATTTTATCCCTGTGTTCTCATCTGCTGCAGTTTTAAAATAGCTGTCAAAGCCAACTCAAAAAGTTAAGAAAGTCAGCAAGGTTGGTCAAACCAGGACTAGACATCTTCCCGGGTGGAGTTGAGTTTGCTGAGGAGGTATCATTGGAACGGGCAGACCATAATGAGCCCAGGAGCAGGTTGAATCGATCCACACCCAGACTGGTTATCTTCCAAGTCAGAAAATGGGGTTGAATGGGGTGCAGAGTAGTCCGTCTTGGAAAAGCTTACATGTCTAGAGTTGCAGAGTTCCGTAGGCCGCAGGAAACAGGGCCTGTGCAGCAGAGCAGAGAACCAATAAGCAACAAATAAAACTAGAACTAGATTTGGATAGAGCAGTGAGACACTCGAGTCAACACCCAGGCTAACACTCGAGTTGACAGTAGGATCTGGCGACCGTGAAGTTTGGTTTGGTTTAGTTTTTTTAATCAACTTCACAACATCACATGCATAACATAAATGGTATAAAACAGACTCTGATTGGCTAACAGCTAACCAATGAGAGATTGGCCATCAGTTTCCTTTACCCAGCGCAACTTGAATAGTATGAGCTCAGGCAGCATGACATCCGACTGACCAGCTTTTGTAATTGGCCTTATTTCTCCGCTTATTTCTTTTCTGCCTTTCATCTTTACATTCACCACATAACACAAACACATATGGACCTACCATTTCAAAAAAAGGCAGGTAAAAACAGTTGGGTGTGGCAGGGCACCTTTAAACATAGTGTTTTGTGTTCGAGTTTGTGACATTCCAAAATCTTAATTTTTCATTTTCACTGTAAGTGCATATTGGTTCCAAATTATCGATTATCAGTTCCAAAAACCAGTACTGGTCAATCCATTCAAGGATTGAATGAGGGTAGAGTGAAGTGTAAAAACTCAGCAGAATAAAGTCATGGCAGATTGATAGAAATCTGATGCATCACCTGCATGAGTGGAGTCACTGGTGTTATTTAAGGATCTTTATAAATTCAGCCATATTGTTGAGGAATGTCTCACAGTAATAATCACTCCGTACACTACTTAGTGTGACCTCATTTTGACCGCCCACAGTATTACATTATCCTGAATGTATTACATCACCAGTTGCTTTCAGAGAGCCTTGGTGGTTTCCATCGCAGCAGAATACTGTATCAAAGTCCCACGATCCATAGGCCAATCTCCCTTTCATCTGTAGAAACGCTGCCTGGGCCTCTCCCCCATGACTTCAGTGTTTACACAGACAGTGAGCGACTCAATGAACAGCTGTCAAACAGTTCTATAGACAGCAGCATTCAATAAAACAACCTGTGCCACTGCTCTGGAACAAGTCTATTGTAGTGGCAAGTTTATCTCTCACTCTCTCACTCTGCTACACACACAACTGTTACACATTTAACCTCTCACAGTTCTCTCTTCTCTCTCTTTTGTGTCATGGCTCCAATTAAGCAAGGCGATTCTCATGAATGAGTTTGTATAAAATTTGTAAACAATGTTTTTGTACTTAACTTTGTTGCAAAAAAAAGACATTCAAATATATAACATTAAAGACACATACTCAAAAAAACACTCCAGGGACAAAAAATAATAAATTAAAATAATAAATAATTAATCATTTTAAATAGATGAAAAGTGTTAATAACCAAATATAGAGGATGATTAAACAATATAAAATTACAATGGGACAAAATTAACATACATTATTCTTCAGAAAGTTCACCGTACAACATGAAAGCTTTTGTGTCTATAAGAGACTTAATATAATCCTTGTATTCCAATTTATTAATTTATGTAAGTAAGATTTGCCAGATAAATCCAAATAAGTTGACAATGAAGTCAATGTTAAAATTAAAAAGATATTCTTACATTCAATATTGATAGTATAATTAGTTTTACACAATACATAATTCATAATTTGAGTCCACAAAGTAATTGAATGTATAGGATGAAAAAAAATGTAATGCATGTGTTATAGATTCTGGTTCATCATTGCAAAAATGCATTTGTTTTCAATATTTAAGACTTTAGAAAGATATAGATTTGTAGGACATATATTGTGTTCAATTTTGACATGTATTTCTTTAATTGTATTGGTAGTCTAACGAAAATGTATGCACACCTGACTACGCGACGGCATCTACAGAGCTTTGTAAGCTATCGGCGACACTTGTTAGTTGAGTTTAGCCGACAAAACGTTAGTGGGAGCCGGGTACAGGGCACAGCGAGAAGGCGGTCCTTTCAGCAGCCGCTGCAGTTGAGTTTAACTTGTTTGGTGACAACAGTAAAAGATATAGTGCGTAGTTTCAGTCGCGCCATGAGGAATTCTAAGTGATGACAACAAAACTGGCGGCCCGTCAACATGATACAACATGATGGACTCTACAGAAGAAATAATTGGCTTCACTTGAGTTTCTGTGCTTGAAAGTCGCCGGAAGACACCATTCTCTGAACATAGTCATACTGAGACATACAGAGAAAGTTGCGTGGAGCTGTCTTAATTAGCTTTGTAGCAACTAATTTGGCAAGGGCTTGAATGTAATGGATGTTATTATAAAAAAGTTAAGCACTAAAATTTATATATATGTATATGTATTTATACATATATATATATATATATATATATTATGTTTAGACACTAAAACCAATTAAAATATGTTTAGGAAAAACATCTCGGTTCTAGGAGAGAACACACATTTCCTGGGTGAAGTCTTGTGGAGGGGAATGCCGTTCCCGGGCTTGAAGGCGTTGTGTTTAAGGACCCACTGATATGATCCACCCCCGACATCCTACCGACGTGCTCCATAGTGGTCTTATACAGAAGCAGCCAATATGGTGCATACAGCAAAAATGTGCGTAATACATAGGAATTACAATATATATTGGTCATTGCTATATGTACAAGCGGTTCATGAGAACAGGCTTAATAAGAAAACCTTCACCAGCATGAGATATAAGCTCAGGAGATTACATGTTTTGTCAAAAAGATGGACTACCAGCCTAATATTCAAAATCTCAACAGCAACTAGACAAAAACAAACAAGAAAAATGTATTAATAATGATAAAAAAAAAAGTTATTTAATTATAAACCTGTCCCATCAGTGTTTCTCTGGAATTCAAGAGTTCTTTGCTTTCCTTAGAAGTGTATTTTGGTCAGGGTAGAAAAGCTGCTGAGATACTATTTTGGTCTTGTTGTGAGCTGAAATATGGATGTCAGATGTTAGATGTTAGATGTTTTAAATACATATTTTGATAGTGTTGCTGCTTACATAGACTATGCTCACATAGACTATGTGACTGTAGATAGCAAGGAATCCATAAAAAAACATTTGAGACAATAATGAACAAAATATTGTACATTATGTCACAATTAATAAAAATGTAAAGTACATGATGAATAAACACAATGTAGTGCAATGCGATGTCATTATGAATAAACATAATGGGTAACACTTGACAGTATTGACAGTATCAACATAATTGTTACATGACACTGTCATAGATATGACATGACACTGTCACAAACTTGTCAGAGACCTTATGAACAATTCATGAAGGTTTATGACTTCTGTCATTAAGTGTCATTCAGTTTTTGTCATGACAAGTTGACGTTGTTTGGATTGTCTTGATTATGACAACTTGACTTTAATCAAAGTGACATTACCAGAAGTTATCTCGGTCGTGACAAGCTGACATTAAATTTGTCTTTGAACAAGATAACATTACTAGAGGATGTCTTTGTCATGACAACTTGACATAAACAGAAAATCCACCTCTTTTTGTATTCATGACACGTTGACGTGTATAATTTGACACGATATTGACACTATGATTAAAGGGATATTTTACAGATTAGCATTAAGATTTGTATCAGTAGAAACCCGGTAGTAATTTCAAATGACTGTGCTTCCCTCCTTCATGTCCCCCTGAGACAAGATTTCTCTGTATTGTGGGTCTGGAAAAAAAGCATCATTTAGCATCATCGGAAGCCAGCTAGTGCTACATGTTTCCAACCCGCCCATAGGGGGTTTGACTCCTCACCTAAAACAAGCCAAAGCGAGTCGAGTGTCAGCCATCTTGGCGCTAAACCAACTGAACAAATATCACCAGCTTTTTAGGGTTTAGGTTTTTTTTGGGTTAGGTAACATAAGGTGTGATGTCACAATGTTAAAACAAAATATAGCACAACCTGATGTCACAATAACGAACAAATAAAGTAATGCAGTCTAAGTGGCTACGTGAGATGAGCACGCCAAGTGCTTATTTTTTATGCCATAATGAATAAGCATGCAGCTCAAAGCGATGTGACGATGAACTAGAAGCCGCCAAGGCTATTCTCTAGAGGCTCTAGTTCTCAAGTCTTAATTCTCCCATTGGTTTTAGTGATATTTGTGTTTTGATAAAACAGCGCCGGAACATCAGTAACAGTTCAAGCAGAGACTGGTACTGAGCACGCTAGACACCCAGAGGAATTCCAAATCAAGACCACTTTACTACAAATGATAATCAATTCAGATGAAGTTCTGTGAGAAGTTGATGTGGGAGAAGCTGCTTACATCAGACAGACACCACAGTAACTGTAGAATGTGCTGTGTAGTGTGCCAACGTGGTGAAGAGAATTTTACTCTAACCGGGCTGTTTTTCTTTTCTGTCCCTTTCACATTAATGAGAAACCTGTTGTTGGCTGATAGGAAGAGGGCTAAATACCTGGATAGGATCTTAATAAAACAGGCTCTTTGGTGGATTGTGTTTGGCAGATTATCAATCAATCACATGGAATTGTACGAGTTACAATTCCAGTGAAATGTAATCCTATCAGCTCCTTTAACCCTTCAGCAGAACCCCAGTGTCCTGAAGGTAGCGCAAAGGTGTGCTGGTCAGATTTAAGGCTTACCTGGCATCCACCTCTGAGACGTGTCCTCATGATTCCTGCTGCCAGGCAATCGCTGGGGATGAGATACTGCTGGCTCCGTCTTGTTGTCCCTGGCTCACCGGTTATTTCCAAGGCCATCCTGTTGATGGCACCTGCTTCTCCCCTGCGGGTTTGGAACCGCGAGGTGGTGTGGATTTTTCAAACCTGCGGACACTAGATTGGGCGGCGCCTTCAGCCAGTGAGGTTCAAACTCGTTGCTTGGCTTTGATTAATGCTAGATCACTAGCCAACAAGACTTTTCTCCTAAATTACTTATCACTTCACGTGAGTTGGATTTTATGTTCTTGACAGAAACGTGGCTTCATGATGATGACTTTGCGCCTTTCTCCGTACTTCTTGGTGTCTAATGATGCCGTTCAACAGCAGCACCAGCTTTGAGCTGCAGAAGTTTGAGACAAATTTTCCAATGACATTGCTGGTGGCTAGGAAGGTGGTAGGTAGGCAGACTCAAACATTTTATGCTCCCTTATTTTATTTAGTACATACACACATAATTCAACAATCAAAAAGTCCCAAAAAATAACGCATTAAACTTGTAGCAACACTAACAAAAGGCCCATGTCTATAGCGGCATAGTCTCACCTCTTTTTCCCTTGGGAGCGCAAATCCCACCTTTTATATCGGGTGGTCATTTCACACCCAGCTGCTTCAGCTCATCCCATTCTGATGCAGGTTGATCTACTCAGTAACATTAATACCTAGAAATCTCTTAACACATGGAACTTAGTTACCAGTTCACTCCTCTCCCACTGACCAGAAAACAGGTCAGGGTTATTCACACATGTATTCATAATAACCAAAAACAACCAAAAGAAACATTCCTATGAAGAACGAAAACCCTCTACTTGGTTTGGCCTGGTGATGTCATCCATGACCACCCTATTCCTATAAACAAGAAATGCTTAGGGCAACCCCTTCCCAAATAGTTGGCCTGCATGGTGGAACTGATCAAGGAACAAACAATTGTAAGTATTAACACAGGAAACCCATTAAACCATGTTTAAACTTGCAACCTAATAAAATGGAACTGAAACTTATAACTTATGACTATGTGTTTACTTTGACTTATCATATGCTTTTCTGTAGACTAACATAATGCAAACACAAACAACCCAGGATAGTATGTGGTGCACTTTTACACAAGCTAAGATAAATTACAAAAAATAAAAACTTGTATAAACTAGAAGGTGTACTATAGTTAATGACCTGTGTGGGACAAGTGGTGAGCAAAACCACTTCATCACAACCGTGTTATGTGCGGTGGTGTATCGACCTCCACAGTTTAATAAAGATTTCATCCTGGATTTTTCAGACTTTGTGGCTGGGATTGCGTTAGGATCGCTTTTTACAGTTTTCTCATTCGATTTGGAACATTTCTCCAAACTCAGGTAACTGCTCTCAAAACAGTTAAAACAGCAAACTAACTACTTACGTTGGCGAAACAGTTAAGTATTGACTGCACAATGAAACACAGCATTTTATTCTAGTACTGTATTTATTAAAATTCAATATTAACATCAAAACTAAAAGTGTGTTCTGTTGTTTCAATAACATTCAAGTGAAGATAAATGAAAATACATGTTTTTCATTAACTTATTTAATGAAGAGTTAAGGTGTATAACAATGAGTTTTCACCCCACAAAAAATAGTATGTAAATAAGTACATAGGTAAATAAAAAATGAAATAAAAATGTACTGCATTCATTGAATTAATTAATTTATTGGTCATGCCGCTCAATTATATCTGGCCAGAGAATTTCATCAACATCACAGCAAATATTTTCATAAGTCATGCATTGTGTGGAAAAAAACCCACCTTGAATGTTGTATTCATCCTTGACATGCTTATGCCCCAATATCTCCACAGGCCTCTTCCATCGCTCGAAGAAGACTTACTTGGTTGTAATGGTTGCGATCATGTACTTTCCATCTCCAAGAGGAGAAGAATTCCTCAATTGGGTTCAGGAAAGGAGAATATGGTGGAAGAAACACCATCCGGAAATGTGGGTGATTCTCAAAACACTCTCGCACTAGTGCTGAATGGTGGAATTGGACATTGTCCCAAACAACTCCAAAATTCTGCACCATTTGCTCCTGATCACTTTGCGGAAAGAGGATTACAATGAGGAGGTTTAAAGAATGTAGGAGCCTTGTTGTGTTGTGTATGATTCCAAGACAGTATGCGGGCCACAACACCAGTTGTAGAAATTGTGGCAGAGAGAGTGATGTTGCCTCCTCGTTGTCCAGGGACAGTGACTGTAGCACGATGGCCAATCACATTTCTCCCTCTTCTCATTTTTTGTGAATATTGAAGCCTGTTTCATCAATATACAGATACTCATGAGTTGCACTGCTATCCAACTCCACGATTCTCTAGAGTAAAAAGAACACAAGGTACAATACAGTAAGTTAGTGTTTTACAGTAATGGCGTTGATTGCAGTCAATACTGTGAAACTGTTAAAGTTCACACTTTGAAGCAGCAGTAGACATAGATATGCCTAACTCTTTTCACTTACAGTAGCATGGAATAGTTTATGGAAACACACTTCAAATTCAGGAAAAGTTATATATTTGTGTTGACAGTAAAAGTGCAGTAATTGGGTTGCATACACAAACTGGAATCGCAACTTCTTCACTCTAACGGAGTTCCTTTTAAAGGGCACTTTGTATACTTGCTTCATTTGGATTGCGTTTCTCCTTAGAACACAATCAATTGTGGAAAGGCTGCATTGGTGGATGTTGTTGAACAGTTGATTGTCCTGTGTTATTCTTTGTTAAATTTCTTTGAGGCGGAGGGTGTCGTTCTGGACCACCATGTCAACAATGGCATGGCTCTTGTTCAGTTGAAAGAATAATTGTTTGTCCACCTGAATGTTCTCTAACTTCAATTGTGAAAAATGTGTGGACAAGCAGGAACATTTACTGTAGAAATCTAGACCTATGTCAAACAAGACTACATGGACTCCCATTGTAGAAGTAAAATTACATAGTTACTGACCGGTTTTCCCTTTGAAATGTGTGAATAATTGAAGCTGTGGATCTATTATATATTATATATTGGGTTGAACTCTCTGCCCAGTTTCTCTCAGAGAGAGACCATGATTTATGACATGGTCAATAAGTGTGGCTCTGATTTCATTTTAAACATGTGTACCCTATTCTTCTACCTCTCCTCCCTCCTCTTACACCTTGCTTACTTACTTACTTATCTTCTTTTTGTCTTTTCTCCTCATATGTCTTCTTTGTTGATTTTTGTTCTTCATCTTTTTTTGTCATTGTTAGGAAATTGCCGTTTTCTGTGTTGAGTGCATTACTTATTTGGGGTTAATTGAGGACATAAGGTGTGCAACTGACTATTTTACAATTTAGAGTTTTGTTTGTTGTGTTTTGAAAATGGTACAGAAATGCTTGTGATCTTTCTGAAGACCAATGAAAAAGCTGCAAATGTTTTGTTACGGTAGCACAGAAGGACTCAAGTGCACAGCTCAATAAAAACAGGATTTCATAAGGAAACACGAAGGGAGTGGGCAGATGGACGCCAGGAACAGGGAAGTGGAGGACCAGAGGTTGGGCAGGAAATTCGGGACGTGAGAATATCTGGAGACCAAGAGCAAAGGAGACACGGAAGGTGGAACGTAGGAGAACCGGGAGCATGAGCCGAGGAGGAGACACGGGAGGTGGAACGTAGGAGAACCGGGACCATGATCCAAGGAGGGGACACGGACACGAGGAGCGGAGAAGGAGGCTGGTGGAAGCGGGACGCCGTGGGAGGAGGACCAAGGTTTGAAGCCAGCTGACCAGAGGTAGGAAGACAAGATGAACAGCAGGGAAGAAAACAGAGCGGCGAGTACAGGAACAGAAGGAGGTTCACCAGTGTGACTGGAGCAACAATCAGGTGAAGAGTGGATGAAGAGCTGGGGTAGATATACCGTGGGAGATGGTTGATGACAGGCAGGTGAGGGCAGCGGGAGCCGTTGATGATTGATGACAAGCAGGTGTGCGTAGTCAGCTGGCTTCGACTGGAAAGAGGGAGAAACCAAACAAAACCGGGGACAGGGCAGGCCCACAGAAAATGCAGAAAAATAGCAAACAAAACAAAAACTCAAAAACAGTTTTTCCTGATATCTTGAAAATTTGGTTGGCTGTTAAACTCCTGTGATAACATTAGGGAATTTTGTGCACAGTGTTTTGAGAAAATTGTACTTTTTGTTTTGAATTTTTAATTGTTGGTGATTTTAATATAGGCTACATGTGTGCTGCGAACCCAGACCTATGTCTAAGGATTTTCTCAATCTTATTGACTCTTTTAATCTCACAGAGTCTGTGATTGGCACGACACACGAAAAAAGACATACTTTGGACCTCATGCTGTCATATGCTTAATGTCACGTCTCTTCCCTATGTCAAGTTTCTGAGTTTAGTTGGTTTAATGTTTCCTGTTGGTTTTCCATTTCCTGTTTTATTTTGTAGTTTCTCTGTTCCCTTATGTGTTGTCTTGTTTTACTTACTGTCTTTTGGTTTTCTTGCCTTTGTGATTGTCTGTTCTACCCTGATGTGTTATACCTGTTCACCAGCCCTTGTATCACCTGCCCCTTAACCTTTGTTTACTTGTGTATTTGATCAAGGGGTCATAAATCCAAAACTATATTGTTTTTAATTAAAGAAAAATCTATACAATTGTATAAACATCTATACAAGTGTATACACATGCAATACCAACATAACACATGTCACCCGTGATATTTTATGTTACAATCCTCTCCAAAAAACTGAACTCTCTCTTTACCCTTCACACTGCTGATACAGTTTGACTAATGTTCACAGCCCAGACTAGCAGCTGGTTTCTGCACAAGTAGCCCTAATTAGCTACTTAGATGTTCATTTAGCCAGTGTCCTACATAAGTTGTCCTACAGGTTGCTAGTGCTACACAAAAATTAGCAATGCCACAAAACATGTTGTTTTGTGACTGGTAGGCAGCCTAGATGCTGATCATTCATCACTGTAGTGCAGGGATCATCAACTACTACTGTTACTGTTACTATTCTCAATACCAAGTAAGCAAAGAACGAACTTGTGTTCTTGGGGAGACCGTACTTGCTAGCTGTACCTGGAAGACTGAACTCGCAGTTCAGAAGAACACAAACGCTGTTGACAGTTTTGAACGAAGCGTTCTCCCGTTATTGCGCAAAACCCCAGCGGCTACCACTTTATGTTAGCATTGATGTGTGTATTCATATAAAGCAAGGACGGTAACCCTTCCACACCGCCTTGTTGTTTTTTTTTTCAGTCTTCCAGGTTTTCATTTCAAGTGCTTATAAGTATCACGGGCCATAACTATATACATAACGACACAACGCGGGAAAAAATCCTTTAACATTGTTCGGGATTCAATTTTAATTGAAAGCAGAAAAGAAAC
This sequence comes from Etheostoma spectabile, assembly GCF_008692095.1. Taxonomy (NCBI): domain Eukaryota; kingdom Metazoa; phylum Chordata; class Actinopteri; order Perciformes; family Percidae; genus Etheostoma; species Etheostoma spectabile. The sequence continues at coordinate 27,981,722 of NC_045741.1, forward strand.
GTAAAATAGGCATTCAAATTATAGATGGACCGGGTAAAGTTAGTCACTGCCTTCGGTTTACTTTACCGAGAAGCAGAAGAGAGCCCGAGAGGGAGGAGAGCCAGGATGAAGAGGACAGATATATATATGCAGCGGAAAATTGTTTAAAATATCTTACAATTGTGGACCTGGCTTGCTGCAGTGTCTGTCTAAATGTGGGGCCAGAGGGCTCTGTCTAAATGTGGCCAGAGGGGTCTGTGAGGTACTGACCGCTCGCGAGAGCCTTCCCGCTGTGGCGTAGCAAGCTCGCCCGCCGGGGTTTGCGGAGCTTTCAAACTCCGAAGGCTTTTTTATTTCACCATCAATTTTCGTTGAACTGCCTATATTCAAAATCCACACCGCTGATTTCTCGCCTTAAAACTCTTAAAAATGATTTATTGATTTAAATATAGACGTAAATTGTGAAAATATGTGTACCGGAAACCATAAGCGCTTTACACCCGAATTGAATGCTGGATACCTGCCCGCCAAGTTACACAAGTTCCATCCGATGTATCCTCGGTAATGGGCGTGTCGAGATCACATCCGGGGATTTTAACTGTTCTTGGCGAAATGTTACTTGGGTATGGGTCAGTACTTTGGCCACCAAACATGACGTTTCACAAGGACACAAGGACACAAGTCCATAGAAGAACACGTAGCAGGCAGCGTCCTGATTGGTGGAAAATGCTTGCAGAAAGAAACGGCTGTTGCCAGGGAAAAATGACACTGTCAAAGAGGCTGAAGCGAAAGGTTGACGTGGAAAAGCCCATCTTTAATGATGCATTAGTCATGTATGCCTCATTTGCAATGAAACGATGCTGGTGCAAAATAACAGAACATCATCAAGAATGAAGAAGCCAAATATAACATTGCGTCATTCACATGCATATTAAGTAGCCACTGCCATCTGTTTAGGTCTTTTAATGCATCCAAAGATGTACCTCTCCAGTGAAGAGGATGGTTTGTTTAGCCAGCAGCTCAGTTTTATAAGAATTTGTCCAAATTTCACAATTCCTGGCAAACTAAGAGAAAGAGTTAGACTACAAACCGACAGATTTTGTTTTAGCTTGTTTGTAAAAATTTGCTATTTACAGAGTAGAGCTGTGTTAGTGTAAAACAGCAGAGTGGATGAGCGGACTGAGCAGACAAAGCAGATTAAAACATGGCTTTCTACAAGTTTATGCCTGTCTATGCAAGTGAGTGCATTGATAAGTATTTGCTTTTTTCTCACAAAGTTTTTACTGTATCCTTCTTGTGTGAGTTCACCTGCCCCAGCGGCCATTGGTAATTAATTTTGTATCGTTCCCCATCAAGTAGGCTAGTGCATGTTTTAACGCACACACATCTCGGCTCAGCTCTGTGAGCAGGCATCATTGTAAAGAATCCCGGCATGTGAATAGAGAAGCAACTACAGGGGGGTGGATTTTTGTTTTACCTCTGGAATGTTACCTGCTGTAAATGCTGTAAATGCTAAGTGCCAGAATGCGTTTGACGATGAGTAGTGTAGTGGTTCCGGGAGCAATTTCTTTTCAAATAATAGCACCAACTGTTGTCACCTTCTCACCAAGCTGCTTGGCAATGGTCTTGTAGTCCATTCCAGACTTGTTTAGGTTTACAATCTTGTCCCTGACCTCCTTGGAGAGCTCTTTGGTCTTGGCCATGGTGGAGAGTTTGAAATATGATTGAATGATCGCTTCTGTGGACAGATGTCTTTTGTACAGGTAACAAACTGAGATTAGGAGCATTCCCTTCAAGAATGTGCTCCTAATCTCAGCTCGTTACCTGTATAAAAGACACCTGGGTGGCAGAAAACTTCCGGATTGAGAGGGGGTCAAATACTTATTTCCCTCATTAAAATGAAAATCAATTTATAACGTTTGTGACATGTGTTTTTCTGGATTTTCTTGTCATTCTGTCTCTCACTGTTCAAATAAATTTACCCTTAAAATTATAGACTGATCATTTCTTTGTCAGTGGGTAAATGAAAAAAATCATCAGCGGATCAAATACTTTTTCCATGACTGTAATCTACTGATTCATGTACAGATCACATTCAATGTTGTTATTATTGTGTGTTGATTACGATTTTTGAAGTACTGTAAGTCAAGGGGAAGTCTGTTTCGTGATCACAGAACGATTACAATAGAGAGTATTCTTGAAAAGCCAAAAATCCATGCAGGGAGGTTGGTCGGGTTGATGGATGGGTCAAACAACACAGGACTTCACCCCGTGTTACAGTTCCTTTCCGCATTATTTTCTCCCTAACCACAACCGTCCCAATGTTGTCGCCGTGTCGGTTTCTTTCCCCGTTTTTTTTTTCCTGACCACAACCATCCCGTTGTTTTGGCCAGCGTGTGGCGTTTCATTTACCGGTTGTTGCATCCCCCAAAGACCGCGGATCTTATTCCAGCGCGAGTTGTTGGCACCGTCCCGCGTGTTGTGTTTCATTTCCCCATGTCCCCCAGAGCTGCTCAGTGTCATGGCAGGTTGTGAAATGGTCACAAAATTGTGACATGTACACGTAATAAACAAGAAAGTCGTGACGTGCACACAAATCAATAGATCAAAACAACGTGACCATTTCACAAACTGGCATAAGACCGGGTTGAAATACTTCAAAAAAGTCATACATGCATTTATTACATGTAGATTAGACAACTGTGACTCTTCATTTGTTGGATTGGATCAGTCATCCCTTCCTCGGTTACAGTTTGTCCAGAATGATGCACCTTGACTTTTAACAGGGACCAAAAACCGTGACCACCAGTTTTGGCCCCACTCCACTGGCTTACTGGCTGTTACAGGTTTGATTTTAAAATTGTATTGCTTGTATTTAAATTTTAAATGGGTGCCTTCTTACTTTTTTAGAGCCTTTACATGTCCAGACACTTGTCAAAGCACTGAGGTCTTCCAATCAGATGCTCCTGGATGTGCCCAGATCCAGGTTAAAAAATAAAAGCTTGGACCTTTGAAACAATCAAGTCCTTGCTTAAGACCCACTGTACTATTACCACTATTCGTTGCCTTTCAATTAAAGTTTAGCTTTGACACCTTGTCATTTTTTTCTACTGTTGGTTATTTTGTATCGTGTATTGTTTGTGTGTATTATCATTTTGGGTTTTTTAATTTGTTAAGCACTTGCTTTTTAAATGAATACAATTGAACGGAACTGAACTCTGCATGGCCTTGCGGTCCTGTTTGTTGTTCAGCCGTACCTGGCAGTTATGTTATTTGAGGGGATATCTTGAATTTACATCAGGTGTCTGACACGGTCACAGTCTCTCCCTTGTTTCAGTATGCAGCATACAGGTCAGACCCTCGGTAATGTGGACACCTAGGAAGCTGTCCAACCTCTCCGCTGAGGACATGTTGATAATAAAGCGCATGTAGTTCCATCTCTGTTTCTTGCAAAGTTCACTATCATCTCTTTAGTCTTACTGTCATTGAGGAGTAGGTTGTTGTCCTGACACCAGCAGGTCAGGTCCTACTTTGCATCAGCACTTGACAGTTCTTAGACCTTGCCAAATGCTTCTTGGGTTGTCCTACTGAAATTGTAATTTGACTTTCTTCCGGTAGTTCCTTTAGCTTTCTTTCCCGCTCTTTTTTTATTATAGGCTCCTGCTTACAACTGTCCATGCTTTCTAGACTACAGTCCTACTTTATAGGCAGAGGTGTGTGTGTGTGTGTGTGTGTGTGTGTGTGTGTGTGTGTGTGTGTATGTTTATGGCCTCCCGGATGGTTTTAGTAATCCATGGTTTGTGGTTGTGGAATGATTTAATTTTAGTTTTTGGGTCCAACAACGCAGAGTCTGTACTCCCTTGTGGTGGGATGTAAACCTTTGTGACGGTGGCCCATGTAAATTCCCTTGGTAGAAAGTTTGGCCTGTATTTCATTGACTATAACGCCAGCTTAGGTGAGGAAGAATGGGATGTTATTTTAAAATTTCTGAAGTCACATCAGTCCATAAGACCATAAATCACATTTCTTCCCGGACTCTTCAATTCAATTCAATTCAATTCAATTTTATTTATAGTATCAATTCATACAAGAGTTATCTCAAGACACTATACAGATAGACACAACTCCAGAATTTACAAGGACCCAACAGTTCTAGTAGTCTCCTCCAGAGCAAGCAACAGTGCGACAGTGGCAGGAAAAACTCTTTTAGGCAGAAACCTCGGTCAGACCCAGGTCTTCGTAGGCGGTGTCTAACGGCCGTTGGGGTTAGAATGAAGAGTGGCAATAACAAAAAGAAAAATTAGTATTTGTAGCAGTTCTTTGTAGTAGTTCATGGCATAGCAGGACGCTGTCGCGCATTACAAGCACAGCAGACGTAGCAGGACTTAGCAGGCACTTGCAGTGTCCAGTTGAACAGGGCATCACAGAACTGGAGCGGGACCATGTGAAAGCTGCTACCCTGATTTTGGAGCCTCTCTGATCCAGGGAACATGCTGGGGAACAAAGACATAAGCTCCGGGGAATGACTCCCCAACTAGGTTAGTAACATGCATTCTGGGACATGATGCACAAAATGAAAAGATGGAAAGATAAGGAGAGGAGCTCAGTGTATCAAAATAAGTCCCCGCTGTCTAAAACTATTATTACAGCAAACCAAGAGAGACAAGGTAAAGAGAGCTCCAGCCCGGTCGGGCTAGAACTCTCCCCAACCGGATCGGGCTGTATGCCAAGTCTCCCTTTAGTTTATCCAGAAGAAGAGTTACCTGGGCACCTGGGTGGCTCACCTGGTGGGGCGTGCGCCCATATGTAGGGGCTGGCTCCTCGACGCAGCAGCCGCTGGTTCGGCTCCGACCTGTGGCCCTTTGCTGCATGTCATTCCCCCTGTCTCTCCTCCTTCATGTCTTCACCTGTCCTATACAAATAAAGGCCATAAAATGCCTCAAGAAATCTTTAAAAAAGAGTCACTTGGATTGGGCTGTCTGGTATTCCAAGATTAGACCGTGTGTCAGTCAAAGAAGAGACATTACATTTCCTGTTATCGTGTTGGAAACTTCCAATGGCACGAGGATCATCCAGTCTATTATCCAATGTCAGGACATTGTCTAGGATAGGGTGACCATATTTTGATTTTCAAAAAAGAGGACACTCGGCCCAGCCTCGAAACATAAATTCAGACAGGCGTTTCAGAGGTAAATGAACATGCTTTAATATGCCTCAATGGTATAAATGTTCTAAATATAACATTCTGCGTCAGCTTCAAAATCCAGCTTCAACTAAATATCTCTTTAAACCTTTGCAATGTAATAAGATAACATTTTTTGTTGCCCATAGACAGCTTTGACAACTCTCGCCCATTTTATAAGATACTAAAACATACAGTGGTGTGAAAAAGTGTTTGCCCCCTTCCTCATTTCCTGTTCCTTTGTGCATGTTTGTCACACTTAAGTGTTTCGGAACTCAAACCAATTTAACAAAGTCAAGGACAACACAAGTAACCACAAATGCAATTTGTAAATGAAGGTGTTTATTTAAAGGTGAAAAAATCCAACCATCATGGCCCTGTGTGAAAAAGTGATTGCCCCCCTAAACCTAATAACTGGTTGGGCCCACCTTAGCAGCAACAACTGCAACCAGCGTTTGCGATAACGTGCATAGGCTTTTACAGCGCCTGGAGGAATTTTGGCCCACTCATCTTTGCAGAATTGTCCTAATTCAGTTACATTAGAGGGTTTTCGAGCATGAACGGCCTTTTTAAGGTCATACCACAACATCTCAATAGGATTCAGGTCGACTTTGGCTAGGCCACTCCAAGTCTTCATTTGTTTTTCTTCAGCCATTCGGTGGTGACTTGCTGGTGTGTTTAGGATCATTGTCCTGCTGCGAACCCAAGTTCGTTTCAGCTTGAGTACACAAACAGATGGTCGGACATTCTCCTTCGATCTCTTGGTAGACAGCAGAATTCATATTCCTTTTTCACGGCAAGTTTCCAGGTCCTAGCAGCAAAACAGCCCCAACCATCACACTACCACCACCATATTTTAGTGTTGGTATAATGTTCTTTTTATGAAATGCAGTGTTCCTTCTACGCCAGATATATGGACACACACCTTCCAAAGAGTTCCACTTTTGTCTCATCGGTCCACAGAATGTTGTCCCAAAAGTCTTGGGATCATCAAGATGTGTTGTGGAGAAATTGAGACGAGCTTTGATGTTCTTTTGCTCACAGTGTGTTTCTCCTTGGAACTCTGCCATGCAGGCCATTTTGCCCGTCTTTTCCTGATGGTGGAGGCTGAACGCTGACCTTAACTGAGGCAAGTGAGCCTGCAGTTCTTGGACGTTTTGTGGGGTCTTGTGACCTCTAGGATGAGTTCGCCTGCGCTCTTGTGAGTTTTGGGCGGCCGGCCACTCCTGGGAGGTTCACCACTGTTCCATGTCTTCGCCATTTGTGGATAAGGCTCTCACTGTGGTTCGCTGGATTCCCAAAGCTTTGGAAATGGCTTTATAACCCTTTCCAGACTGATAGCTCTCTACTTTCTTTCTCAATTTCTTTGGGTCTCGGCATGATGTGTACTTTAAGGATCTCTGGTGGACCTTACTGTGTCAAGCAGCTCCTATTTAAGTGATGCCTGTTTGTGAACCAGGTTGGCAATAATCAGGCCTGGGTGTGGCTAGAGAAATTGAACTCAGGTGTGGACAACCAGTTATAGTATGTTTTAAAAGGGGGGCAATCACTTTTTCACACAGGGCCATGATGGTTTGGTTTTTTTTCACCTTAATAAAAACGCCTTCATTTACAATTGCATTTTGTGTTTACTTGTGTTATCCTTGACTATTGTTTAAATTGGTTTGATGTTCCAAAACACTAAGTGTGACAAAACTGCAAAGGAACAGAAATGAGGAAGGGGGCAAACACTTTTTCACACCACTGTAGTGCAACCCACTTGTCCCAAATTTCTTTTGCAGTTTTTTTTTTTTACACTTTGGCATTTTGTGCAATGCTGTTCCCTGCCTGATCTGCTCTGCCTGTGTGCTCGTCTCAGAGCAGCGCACAAGCAGCCTCTTGGCAATTATGTCTTGCAACAAAGTACCGTAGTATTGTGTGCAAAGCACCAGTCAATTTAAACACGCTTATGGTCCCATGAAAAACAGTGAAAACTGGACATTTTCATGAATTTATAAGCCCCCCGCCCCCCCCCCCCCTGTCAGCTGGTGTTTAATCTCTCCACACTTGCCTTGATGCCTCTTACAATGCAGAGATGGACACAGAGATCATAACTGAAGTTCATCTTTCCTACTTTTTCCAATTTTTTTCTCAATGTTTTTTAGAGGTTCACATTTCAAAATCTCCACTGGCCCGTTAGCAGAATCAGCCCGAGGAGAGTTCACCCAGTGGAGGGTTGATTTTCCTATCCTCATTAGTGTCATGTGTTCGCATATTATCATCTTGTCCGAAGAAATACAACAACTGTACGATTGTATACATAAGTTTTTTAAGGAGCTGACAGGAAGGCTGCTGGACAGATCTGTGTCCTTCTAGAACATCACACTGTTTATAATAACAGAAGATGGTTGGACAGATTCAGAAAAGATGGTGAATATAATTTTAGTAGTACATCTGGTCGGTAATAAGAGCTGTGATGGTATTTTAATTAGAGAGCAGCATTTGAATGGATCTGACAGTGAAGGGTTGAAAATCAGAAATGTATGAACAATGCTATAATCATGTAAAGATTATATATTTAGAAACCTTAATTATCAAATGGCATTTCATATTCCGAGAATTTACATTTATCTTCCCACATGCTTTTTGTCTGACACATTGTCTATTCTCTTCTTTCTCCAACAGTAGTTTTTTTGGACCACTGAAGTCTGTTGACCATTTTCCATTCTGTTGCTATTAATATAAAAATTCCCTTTTTGTTTCCTTTGAATTATGGATTTAAATTGCCAAAGAATTAAAGGTGCACTATATTAAGGTGCTGTACCTGCTGGGCACTTGTGTTGACGTTCCAAGTAAATTCTAAACAAAACAGAGCAAGCTTGCCCCTCCCCCCATGTTTCTGTAACTGTCATGACTAACTGACCAACTGCCACTAACGCACCTCCCCTCCCCCAACCATATTACCTCTAGTTTTTGTTTGACGTTTACGAACCCTGTGTTGTCTCCCGAGACCGGATTTTTTCACAGTGTATTCAGGGGCAGAAGGAGAGATTCCTACGATGTGAAACAAAAATTTAATTGTTCTGAAACCGTGCAGGAACTCATAGTGCACCTTTAAATATCAATTAAGTCTGAACCTGTGTGGGTAGAAGAGAGATCAGTCGCAAGTGTTCTCTCTGTTTTTTTCTCACTTGTTTGGCTGCAACTTATAGTCCTCAGAAAAAACAGCAAAGACCTAAGAGAGGTTCAATTATAAGATTTTCAAGTGAAGCCTCTCTTAACATCACTCCGGAGAGTAAAGAAATATGGAGTTGCACTTAATTTGGCAGCGAGGGAGTCATGATTGTATCATCTGGCTGTGATAATTTGTGCCACCGCCAACCTGGGTGAAGGTGTGAAAAACATGCGCCACCATTCCTTGCTCTGAATTCACTACTCATCAGAAAAAGCAAGTGGGTCAAAAGCTAGATGTGTGTAAAGAAACTGCTGTTCTTCACTTCACTACAATTGGTGAATCTGATAAATCACAGACAAAAGTATCCACATAAAATAAATTGTTTAATGTAGATAAAATAAAAATGTATCGGAAAAAAACTAAACATTTCGGCCCCAAACGAGTGCAATGAACAGCTGTGCTCAAAATAAATACTGAACACTTACAGCAGGATTGCAGAACTTGAGCCTGAGCATCTATGTCACTAAATCATAACCATTCCATGCAACATACAGTATGTCTTTTATTAATTATATAACATACAATATTTAAAAAATGCACCACAACAACAACACCACTGTGGTTTTAATCTATAACATGTAGCCTACCTTGGTCTCTCAGTCAGTGGGGGTCCGGGACCTTGTTGGTGAAGCTGAGACTTTAGAAGGGAAAAGACTCTGCTCTACAGTCTGCTACTTTTTATTTTTATA
>NC_045741.1:27990795-27992714 GCF_008692095.1 Etheostoma spectabile
GTTAATGATAGTGTGAATCACGCTCATAATTCTCCAGCAGCGGTGCCTATGATGGAAGTTTTACGACTCTGTCCGTCAAGGGAGAAAGTGTAATGCAACCACTGACAGGGTTAGTATATTACCTATTACCTTTGCCTAAAGAGTGACCTTTTTGTGATGTTGGCAATTCTGATCTGATTTATGCATCAAATGAAGTGTGTCAATTATCAGTTTCAGTGCGTTTGTGCCTTAATCAGCGTAAGAAACACAAGGTGTGGTGTGTGAACTGGTTGAAATGTGCGTGTCTCACTGTGAATACGTGACACTTGAGAGCCCTGCTTAGAGATGCACTGTCAAACGTTAAATTAATTTTCCTAAATTAAAATAGTAATAATGAAATACATAGAAATATGATTATTTTGAATTATTTTGTGGACGTTGAACTTGACAGTGCTTTAAACATCACAGATAGTGGGGGCTTTGACCTTTACTCCTGACAACCTGGCACACACATGTGTTGCTGACAGGAAGCATGAAAGGCTGGAGATTGCAGAGTGAAGGACACAGGTCTGCTCTCCCCAGTCTCTAGCACGTCCATTGTTGGCTGAGGATTTAAGACGTGTGTTTGTGGCTGAGGTAGGCCTTTTAGATGTGCACAGTGCAGCGCTGCACTTTAGAAATTCTCTCCGCCGGGGCTTTTACTGATGTGGGTGTTTTTTATTCTGCTTTCTGTGGGCCACGCTTGATGCGTCAGCTATCAGCTCTGTGCAGCCCTGCACATAAGGCCTTTGATTCACCACTCAAAGACACACACACACACACACACACACACACACACACACACACACACACTTACGCTTAATCGCACACACATGCATATAAACATGTACAGCTGGCAGAGTACGCACACCTTTGTACAGTGTCTTCTTCTTGCCCTTGACTCTTCACTGGGCTTTTTGTAAACCCCAGCCTCCTCCTCAGCCTTGCTTAAGAGAGAGGATCCTCTATGCATAAGGCATACAAATCATTTGTATGGTGACAGAATGATCATTAATGGCATGAGGAAAGGGATAGCTGCAAAGCTAGCATCAGTCAGAAATCAGGACTGGAGGTTTAGTCAAACTCTGCAGGCTCCTCTCTGCTCTGAGTTGTTTAATCAAGTCAAACTGCTCTTGTGTTAACATCTTATTAACAGACAGAAAGATATGGCAGCTCAGCTAACCTCATAGAAACATTGAGGAGAAGGGGAAAACAACACAACAAATGAAAGTTTTTTCTGTAAAAGCTCAAACACTGTTTTAAAATGAATTAAGATCTTAATGGATTTGGAGTAAATTGACTTTACAAGCTGTTACAGAACTGGAACTGGATTCTCTTACTGATACAGCTTGGAACAGTTTGAGTAGTTACAAAAGAATACGTCAGAAACAAATCTGCAACTAACTGAAAATGAATGTCTCACTAAATAGTACTCTATACTGTATATCAATATTCACATTTGCATTCGGCACCTTCAGCTCAATATTTCACCGTCTACTGTAAAGTCGCGTGACACATTGGGCATTAATATGAGACCATAAGGTAGAAATACCACCTGAGTAACATCAGTACTACAACTCTGGTGACTACTGAAGGTCTTAATTAAAGGTTGTTGAGGATTACGCACACTGAATATTGACTTTAAAACTATCTACTTTACCTTTTTATTTTGTTTTTGGCAAATGTTCACCATGGAAACTCATTTTGTAGAAGCAGACAGTCTCCTAATGTATGCCACAACACATGTAACCTTAAAGGGCCCATATTATAAAAAATATTGGGATTTGTGGTGTTATTTTGTGTCTTGGTGCTTCCACACACATACAAAGTTTGAAAAAAAACTATCCATGCTGTTTTGAGTGATACAGGTTTCTGAATTCAATTCAATTTTATTTATATAG
>NC_045741.1:27992724-27992854 GCF_008692095.1 Etheostoma spectabile
CAACAACAGTTATCTCATTGTGCTTTCCATAAAGAGCAGGTCTAGACCGTACTCTGACGTTGTTTACAGAAACCCAACAATTCTCACAAAGAGCAAGCACCAGGCGACGGAGGCAAGGAAAAACTTCCTT
>NC_045741.1:27992864-27993018 GCF_008692095.1 Etheostoma spectabile
AAACCTTGAGCAGAACCATGGCTCAGTGTGGGCAGTCATCTACCTCGACCGGTTGGAGGTGAGAGAAAGAGAGAGAGAGAGAGAGAGACAGACAGACAAACAGAGAAGAGACGAGAGAGACATGGAGAATTGTAGCAGAGGGTGTCGAGCAGGA
>NC_045741.1:27993028-27998989 GCF_008692095.1 Etheostoma spectabile
AGCAGGTGACTCCAACCACAGATCCAGACTGCACAGCTCCAGAGCCAGAACCACCTGCAGGAAGTGATAGGAGGTGAGAGGAAAGGGGCGAGAGAGCACAAGACTCCGGGAAAGGGAAGAAGTCGAGTTAGTAACATGCATTAATGGGATGAGGTTGCATACAGATGGAGAGAAGGCGGAAGAGAGAGGTGCTCAGTGCATCATGGGAAGTCCCCCAGCAGTCTAGGCCTTTAGCAGCGCAACTAAGGGATGGTTCAGGACTTTCCTGAGCCAGACCTAACTATAAGCTTTATTAAAGAGAAAAGTCTTAAGCCTACTCTTAAATGTGGAGACAGTGTCTGCCTCTCAAACCCAAACTGGAACCTGGTTCCACAGGAGAGGAACCTGATAACTGAACGCTCTGGCTCCCGTTCTACTTTTAGAGACTCTAAGAACCACAAGTAACCCTGCATTCTGGGAGCGCAGTGCTCTAGTGGGGTAGTAAGGTACTATGAGCTCTTTAAGATAAGATGGTGCCTGACCAGGAAGAGCTTTGTAGGTGGGAAGAAGGATTTTAAATTCTGTTCTAGATTTTACAGGAAGCCAATGCAGAGAAGCTAAAACAGGAGAGATGTGATCTCTTTTCCTGGTTCCTGTCAGAACACTTGCTGCAGCATTCTGGATCAGCTGAAGAGTCTTTATGTCTTCAGTCTCTGGGTGAGCTTTTCAAAATGAAACCATGTAAACCTATTCTGGTACAACCTAAAAATATAATTATGAACCTGAAAATGAGCATAATATGGGTGCTTCAAGGTTAAACTTATTTGCCAGTTGTAAAACTGTGCCACTGAAAGTTACAGTACGGTACCAATATAGACATACGTTATAATTTGCTGTACAAAAATCATTACTGACTGCAAAACTAACCAAATAAACATACAGGGGGCTATTCAAGTATAGCAAAAAGACCCATGTATAACTTACATTTGTATTGCTCGGTTGTGAGAATTGCCACGGGGTCCATGGCAGCTATTTTCGCAAGTTTTGGAACCTTTGGTGGCCCTTCCCCTTCCACTACGTAACCAAGATGGCGACCGTTGAAGGTGGAAAGTGTCCATCGTTCCATATTCCCTCATGAGTTCACCTTTCGGGTATTCAAAGTGTTGCATTTGGCCACATTTTGAGAGTGTGAACGTACTCTGTTCTCAAAATAGCAAGTGTAAGTAGAGTAGGGCATGGTTTGAGACACAGCACTACATTTCTATTGATATTAAATTTAAAGTCTGAATCTGATGATCATACGACGAGATCTGAAGTTATGAGATTTTAAGCAGATTTATGATTTTAAATTAAAGCAATGTCCTACCAAACTTACTTACTAAAAACCTCAGAACACAAACTCTGCAGTAGTGTCCAGTGGCTTTATTTGAAACTGGCTTCTGCCATTGTGAACACTGTCGATGAGAGAAGTAAGACTGAATCAAAACAACCCGTTTTCCCTCACAACTCGTCAAATACTGATGCTTGGTCAGTATCTCTCAGCGTCAGATACCGATACCAGAATCCTCCTTAAGCGTCTGTATGAACACATTGGGTGGAGCAGCAGCTCAATCGCAGCACTGTAAAATAACGTAGCATTGAAAGGGTCAATGGTAGCTAGATGTATGAAAAAATGTGTATGAGGACCCAGGTTAGGGTGGTGGATGGGTCAAACAACACAGTACTTTCACCCAGGAGACCGAGGTCCGTGTCCTGTTCATGCTGAACCCTCCTCAGAGATGTGGGGAGCTCCACAGTCTGATCATTATTTGTTGGTTTGCCACTAACAACCCTTTTCACATTACACATAGTTAAATATTGATTAGTGCAGCTTTAAGTAGTAATTTTTTTTTAATTTAAAATTTTGTTAACTTTTCATAGTTCATCAAGAATGTTCTTCATATGTATAGATATCAAATATACCTATCTAATTCTTACATACAGTTTTATCAACATAGCTCAAAGTACTTTCTCATGTAACTTAACATTGTCTTTATCTGTTTAGATCTTGATTCAGTGTTGCTCAAAGTACTTACTAACCATCAGCTGGTCCCTGTTTTTTTCCTTATTCATCCACTCATAGTTAGTTCACATTTGTATTAATTACTGTATTGTTAAGTGTTACCCTGTAATATCATTAAGGGACCCTGATATGAAAGACTCATCTGGTGAAATATAATCTGTCACTCTCTGCCTGATGATGTTAAATCTACCAGAGACATGATCAGTGCTTGGTTTACTGTGATTATTCCTTGTACTTACAGCATTCCCAGTATGGTTCCTATAACAGTCCTAGGTATTATCATACCATCACCATGTTTCTCAATTTTGCTTCATTTTGGTATCCTAGAGACCAATTTCTGCATGCAGTTCCCTGGAGAACACATATTGTATTTCCCCTCTATGTAATTTATTCTCTTCAGCCCTATTTCCAATGACACACAGGCCTGAGAATGTAAATTCCATTCTGTTTTGGTTCATACATATAGTACACTGCAGTGGGCCTAAAAATATTTTTCATTTACACCTCCACCTTACTTACTCATCATTTCTTTTTCATTCCTCTCATTCAGGCGTGTTGCACAAAACCAATTTTCTGACAGGCATGTAGGGATTGTGCTGATAATGAAACTGCAATAGGTGAGGTGAATTTTAAAACAAGACAACTGCAGACCCATAAAGTGAGTGGGTGTTCTGTTTCTTAGGAAAATGAGGTTTTAATCCTGCTGGTAAGTAGAGTATATTGAACTGGATGTAGTTCTATACATATACTGTATGTAAATGTATAAGAAAGGTTTTCCATCCCTGCAGTCAAACAGGATCGTCACTACATCCGCACAGCTCTATTTCAGTGCCTTGCTCTCAGGCTAGCTTTAGGATAGCTTTATATATTTACCTAACCAATTTCAACATGCCCCCTTTCAGTTATAAGCCAATGCTTTACAGTCCATTTCCCTTTTCCCAAGTCCTCCAAACATATTGCCAGGGGCGATTCTAGGCTCCCACCTTTAGGGGGGCTCAGCCCCTCATGCAAAAGTGTAGGTGTAAATAAAAGAAATAAAACAGTATTTTGTGATTGTTTCACAGCGGGTACATTCTAAAACACAAATAAATAACCATCAGCCACTCAACAGAGGATTTTGTAGAGATCCTCTTGTGCCTACCTTAACACTAGAAGACTCTGAACAGACTCTGGCCTGAAGGCTACAAGATTAAAAAGTAAAAAGGTGGAGGTGTGGAGTTAGAAAGAAGTGAGTTTCCCAGACCTCTGTAGCCCACTGATCATCTCTGCTGCTGGCTAGAGGCTGCAGACTAATAACTGCTAACATAACCTCATTCTCCGTGGATTGGAGTTGCATCATGTCCAAAAGTGTAACATGTTTGCAATGCTAAATCGGTGGAGTATTTTTTTAATACTGTGTCCATTCCAACATTTTTCTAGTTTATTCAAATTGGGTAAACGTAACATTCATATAGACCAAATATTATTACAGCCCATGTATCAATAGCAAATTAGCAATAATTCCCATCCTCGAAAAAACGGCAATACTGTAGCAGTAGAAACTGCAGTTACAGGTCGTAGTGTCCAATGTTCTTTTAAAAATTTTCCTTGCAGTTTAGAATTTTTTCAAGATCTCCTTCATTATTTGTGCAACTATGCAAGGTTACTCCTGTCTTTGTGAAGGCAGTCTGTACCCTGAGCTCCTCTGTTCCGATGACCTTTGGCCCATCTGCATTCCTGCTGTCCATGAAACAATGATTACCTGGCTGTCCTGAGGGAAAAAGGGAATAAAACAGACAGATAGAACTCCTCTTGCCTGGTTGCTGTGACACAATGTTCAATTTCCTTTCAAACAGCCAGCCTAATCTCGAGCCTTCCTCCTTTGTGTTTGTAGCTATGGTTCTTGTGCGATAGCAACTTGAGACTGCAGGGCGACTCAAGGACAGGGTTGTGAACGCTGGCTTGATATTTTTCTGCAGTTTTTCTTTCATTCTTTCACAAAGAGAAGGCCATGTTCACTTTATGTTGTCTTTATTTCTACCCCATTAGCATAAATGCTGGATTCAAAACTATTTATTTAACTGCAAAAACCCACAAACACAAAAGTTTTTCAATGCTGACAAAAAAGAAACCTGTGCGAAAAGAACACAGTTGTTATTTCATGTTTAGCCAGATTAAATAATGCCAAAATGGCATGGATTCCTTCAATTAACTGGAGTGTCTTTCTACATGTGGAGGTGTTATTTCTGTGTGCAATGTTAAAGTACACTGCTGTTTGTATAGACTAACAATTTTCTGGCCCTTTGCCTGTCTAGGCTTTGCCTATCTAGAACCAATTAGGTAGTTGGTAGCAACAAGAGCAACCTAAATAACTAGAGAAACTGGGCATGAATAATGCAATAATAAACAATTCCTCCAAACCATACAATGACATATGTAATTGGTTTCTACCCTTTAATACATCTCATTGGAGCGTTTCATAAATTAGCACAATTAGCAGTGGCAGGAAATATGACCCACAGCAGCGCTTTCCATCCTCATACCTAAACTTAAAGGGATGAAGCTTTGTATCAGTAGAAACCTGGTAGTATTTTCAAATGACCATGCATCCCTCCCTCATGTCCCCCTGAGAATAGATTAATCTGTATTGTGAGTATGAAAAAAGCCTCAGATGATGCAAAAATCATTAAGCATAGGTTGTGGACCAGCTAGTTCCGTATTTTTTTACCCTGCCCATAGGGGGTTGGACTCTTTACCCGATGCAATTCGAGTGTCAGCCATCTTGGAGCTAAGCTACAGCTCTCTCTTTTCTGCAGCAAACTTTTACTAATTTAAGAATTAAGAATTATGTGCATTCAAACTACAGTACATGTGTACAACCGATACATAGGTACAGATCAGAGAATATGCAGGAAACTTTGTTAGAGACGGAATACTCAGCAGGGTCGCCCGCTGGCTGAGAAGTCCCCTCTGGACCCCCTAACTGTGGCAAATATTTCAATGCATGTTGATATTATTCATCTGCATTGATAAAGCAAAATGAACATTACTGTCAAGCTAACAGAGA
The DNA here is from genome assembly GCF_008692095.1 of Etheostoma spectabile. Taxonomy (NCBI): domain Eukaryota; kingdom Metazoa; phylum Chordata; class Actinopteri; order Perciformes; family Percidae; genus Etheostoma; species Etheostoma spectabile. The sequence continues at coordinate 27,998,116 of NC_045741.1, forward strand.
GATGGACCCCCAAAGTAAAACTCAAGTAGCAAAGTTCAATGGTTTTATTAGCATGCTAACAAACTCAAGCAACAGTGTCCAACAATCGGAACAGGAAAACATGCAATGGTCAAAATCGCAATTCACTGGTAACAGTATCCAAAACGTCAGGCAGAAGGAGGAGTCCAAAAAGAGCCAATGGTCGGAAACACACAAGGAATACAGGGAAACGCTCAAAAGCTGACTCAATGGAACAGACGAGCTTGCCCAGGGGTAAGGGGAAGACTACACTTAAATACACCAGACAGGGGAGACAATAGCTATCCATCCACACGTTTTTATCCATATTAAGTGATGAATGAATGAAAAATGCCTTATGGAATGAATGAATATTTACTCAAGTTAAATGGGTTCGGTCTCATCGGATTTTCTCTTAATCGATATACGGCTTATGCGATAAACGCTGATGGAAACGTTATTTGCCGAATAAATAATGAATTGCGATTAAGTTTTAGGACATTTTATGGTTGCATCTCGCCACAAAACAAAGAAGAAGAAGTTTTAGTTTATTTCCGCACAGTATTTCTGCTCTGTTTGCACACGTGGCGGGTGTCAACAAAGATAGATGTAAGTGGACAAACGAGGAGACAAGAGACTTTCTGAATTTAATTTATCAGGAACTTGCAAAGGAAAGGGCCGAGAAAGGTTACGACAAGCTGTGGGACATCCTGCGGAGTAAATGGAAAGAGGTCAAACAGCGAGACATGTCTCAATAAAGAGTTGTCTCGCAGCGGTGCCGGAGGGACAATAAAAGGCAATTTGGGTCATAGCAATGTGTTGATAGCGTCATTGTTTTCTTATTATAGCTTGATATGTCGCTATCAGCTGGCACATA
>NC_045741.1:27998999-27999218 GCF_008692095.1 Etheostoma spectabile
CAACTTGTGCAATATTGATCATGTGTTGGTAGACGGCGCGATCCAAAACTTTGTTCACAAAAGTTTGCTGGAATGTTGTGCGAAAATGAACGGAAACACCTTAAAATGTCTCAAATCAATTTGATATACCAATTTGATCGTAAAACAGCAGGTGACGTCAGTACGCACAGGTTTTTATTCGCTTTAAAGCCGTTGGATGGAAACACACTTTCACCAGCT
>NC_045741.1:27999230-28004855 GCF_008692095.1 Etheostoma spectabile
GTTTTTTTTTACCAAACTTCAGATAATTTGATTGACAAGTAGATGGAAACTTAGCTAATGACAGACATGGGAACAGAGAACACAGATTTGGTACACCTAAAATGGCATGTGGCGCCAGCCTGACCCCTCTATTTGAGGCTCTATGATGAGGCTCACGATTGGTTGTGATGGCGAGAAACAACCCACGCATCTCATTATTTTTTATTGACTCCACCTTTTCATTGGTCTAGCGCTAGCTTTCCACCGCCAGGGCTTTTTCTGCCAGCTCATACTGCCGTCAGGCCTCTGTCTTGCTGAATAACTGATTTGATAAAGAAATACAGTGTATCCCAATAAGGACCACTTGAGTCTCTCATGAATCAGGCTCAGCATTGTGAGGGTACTCACCAACTTTGCAACAAGAGCTATCTATGCACTCTGGTAATCCACAGGTTAATGATCAGGAGAATCTGTTTAAAGAATAAAAACCTAAATAATAACTTGGTTTCAAATCTTAAAAATGTCTCTATAACATGAAACATCACTGAATCGATTTGCTTAGAAGTGAAACACATCTGTAGGTGTTGTTTATGGAGCGTTCCACACTGGTTTGAGTAGATTTGTGACCAAACAAGTATTGCTAAATCCTGATTTGTGCACAGTAGAACATGACATCACCCTGTCACAACTAAGCCTGGCCCACTTCATACCAATGGGAAATAGCTGGATGAGAAAGTATGTCTTCAGGGCTTTAACAGTAATTAAATACTATAGTCTGCTATATTGAGTACAGTTAAAATGATAAAGCTAAATATGGGAAGTCATGGATTAAGCTGTTAAAATGTGTGTACTTGTGGAAAACAAATTAAAATAATTAGAAAATACAAGCACTACAATTAAAGGTAACTGTGTTGCTGTCGTGGTTAAAGTGGATTAGTGAAAGATAACTGCAGACAGTGAAGGCTACATTAATAGTTTTATCTGTGTCTGGTCATTAAGGCAGACTGCTGCACACTTCTCACTAAGACGCTGGCATGTCTCACACTGAGGCTGTGGGGAGAAATGGGAACATTTGTGCAATCTATTGCATCAATCCCTCTTGGGGAAATATGAAAGAATTCATTATTGAATTTAGTTTATTCATTATTAATGAGTAGCATACAGTCCACTAACGTAAGCTACTTGCTAGTTGATTGAAGGCCTTCCTTTTTTTTACAAAGCCGGAGGGTAAAGTGAAAATTGTCCATTTCTGACTGTACATCTGATATAATAAATGTTTGTGATCAAATCATTGTGATGAGCAAAATGGTTCTGCTGGTCTCTTAGCAATGCATACTTCCTTTATTTAAATTGTGTTTTATTTGATCTTAGCGTTTTGTTGTTGTTGGAAATAGGAACATTTCACAAGAAAGGTTATTTGGTCACGTGATCCTTTGGGAGCAGCAATTTGGTTTGGAAGTGATGTGACTTCATATACACAACCGTTTAAAGGTTTTCAGTCCCCTGTTATATTGACGTTTTTTCTTCTTTTCTTTAATAATAGCTATTTGAATAGAGATTTAAAAAATAGTTTAATTCAGGACCAAATGTTTTATTTATATTTGAAACAGTTTTGACCGCAATTAAAGGAGAAGGAAATGATTCAAACTTCCAAATGTCCCTACAGTGTTGCATGATGGGAGAGTACAGTTTGATGCTTTGATGTTGAATGACCCTTGATCATTATTGAAGCATAGCAGTGAAATGTGGCTTTATATATAGTTTATAGTCTCCTCAGTGGTTAGATTGAAAAAGGTTAAACTGGGAACAGTTCATAGTATGTCCAGCTGATATTCCAATAGTGCTAACTCTAGACTAGTCTAAATCCACAATGTTCCACTTTTCGGCCACAGGTTCGTCACCTTCCTCTTTCTTTGTGTTGGCGTTCTAAACTCCGGTGAATTTATAAGGAATATGGTTAACTGATCCTCAGATCTCTGCAGGGTAAATCCAGACTGCTAGCTAGACTAACTGTCCAATCTGAGTTTTCTGTTGCACAACTGTCGCTTAGAGCCACCCGTGACAATTGTGATTGGATTGGAAGAATTGCCATTAAACCAGAACACGATTTTCTTCCTTCCTCCAGAGCGCGGTGGAGGAAGGTCTGGCAATGCAAGGCTATACACACAAACTTACCACCTTGTATTTTACTGTAGACAGAAAAGAGGACACCCCAAATTAATGCTTCTGTTCAAGCCATACCATCTCCTGAAAGAATTGTTTAGGTTTATTAAAATCTGGTCTTTTTTTTACTACAGTTATATCCGTTATGATAACATTATATTCACCAAAGCTCCAGCAGGAGTAACGTTGATGTCATTTGCTTTCAAATAGCGCTAGCAACTAATATTTGCAGACGGATTAACAGCGCACAGTGTAGCCGCTCCATTTGTTATTGCTGGCCTGAAGTCAGTGTATCAGAGAACCCTGCTGACTCTGATCTGTCTATTGTGTCAATGCTAATAAGGTTAATGACATACAAATCATGCTTCAAAGCCTACTACTCTGCTTTCTGTTGTAATGTTAAAGGTCTCATGACATGGTGCTCTTTGGATGCTTTTATACAGACCTTAGTGGTCCCCTAACACCATTTCTGGTGTTAGGGGACCATTTCTTGGTGCAGAATCACAGTCACTAGAGCCAGTCCCACAACGAGCTTTCCTTAGTATGTGCCATTTCTGAGTCTGTAGCGTTTGAGGAGGAGAGGTGTGTGTGTGTGTGGGGGGGGGGGGGGGGGGGGGGGGGGTAAGGTGGAGGCCAACTGCCACTTTGCTCGTTTGAAAGCCATGATGTCTATCTCTCATGGGTGGGCCAAATTCTCTGGACGGGCAAAGCAGAGAAAGGGGAGGTAACCTTGCCACTTATGAGGTCATAAGAGGCATAGGTTACCTCCCCTTTCTGATCATAGATCGGCCCATTTGAGCTTTTCATTTTTTCCAGAGCAGGATACCCAGGGCTCGGTCTACACCTATCACTATTTCAAACCACTGGGGGACCATAGGCAGGCTGGGAGAACTCATATTAACGTTAAAAAACCTCATAGAATGAAATTGTCATGCCATGTGACCTTTAATATCTCAGTGGTTTGCATTTAACCCGTCATGCTCACTGGTGTAGCCTGATGAAGAGATGGAAAAGAAGAAACCAAATTATGCACAAGAAAAGACAAACAGCTATTCTTACACATGGACAAGACTGATAGAAGGTTTGAACCAGAGTAAATAAGTGACCACACCTGTATTTAACATGATGAAACACCACAGCATCATCTCCTAATTAGCTTAAATGAGTAATCTGATATGACACAATATGAAAGATAAGAGACGGATTCATCCACTTCTCTAATCTTTGTGTCTTCATATGATGACAGAGAGCTAACACCTGATTTGTGGCTGTCTATGATGGCAACTGGGAAATCTATACACTGCATTTTTTAAAAATGTCTGTAGAAATACGGGCTTATACACAGTGTTAACATGAAGGAATTCTCAGTTATTATTTTTCACAGGTGTTTTTCTGTATTTTGACTTTTGGAATTATAGAAATGTCTGTTAAAAGTACAGAGGATATACTGTAATTGTACAGTATATTCCATTTTTTAGATTAACACAAATGTGCGTAAACTTAACGGAAAAGGTACAGGTAATTTTCTGCCGTTTTTACACAAATTGTTTTCTTACAGTGTGTAACATGTTGACAATTTGGCCCCTATCGTTCACCTGGTGCAGCACAGTGCAAAACCTGATGCAAGTGTCTTTGCTAGTTTTTTATTTAAATTTTATTTCTAGACCGATGCAGTTGTTAATTTCCCGTCCTGCGCCCATGTTATTTAATTAGCAAATGCACCTGCGCCCATCTTTGCGCCCCATGGGCGTGCTGGTCTTACAGGGAGGTGTGTTCAGGTGAATTCTTGGCCTACTGCTATCTTGCTGCAGCAGAAAGTGATTGCGCAGTCAGTAATGCAGCATTTCATTGTTATTTTAACATCACATTAGTAAAATGCACCTAGGTTTATGCACAGTGCGCGCACACCATGCTTGTTACACACACACAGAGAAGCGCAGCAGCACACAAACATGCAAAAGATTACATATAAAAAAATATTTTGGTGCAAATCTGCCATCAGAATAACAATACGCCAAGGTCAAAACATGCCTGGCTTTTAAAGGGAATGGGAGATGACTCTCTGATTGATTTATTGCAATTTTATGCCCAAAACACACCTGTGATGAATGAAGACAGTAAGTGAAACCCTTCCGTTGTCACACTAGCATAAGTGGATTTGGACACCCTAAACGCACCTGCGCCATAAGCTTCATGCCGTGCGCCTAGATCGTTATTAACTTTTTATATTAACTTTTTGACAAAAGCGACACTGCTTATTATCTACATGCACATATACATTGCTAATTTATTTGCCAAATTAAAATATAATATAGGAGACAGATCTTTACTTATTGGTGTACTTAATGGAGTATAATATGAATGTAACATGTTGTGATCACACAGAGATACAGACTGGGGATACATTTTTTTTTTAATAAAATGTTACTCGAACAGGAGCAAATAGTGCAGTTGTTGGGTACTATTTTTAGCGGTGGATTAATCCACATCAGTATATGTGACAGACGGTGTGTGTGGGTTTGAGTCTAAATAAACCACAGTGTGTGTGTTGATGGTGATGGAGGAACATGTCACCCAGAGCAACAGTGTGGTTCATTGATGTGTTTTAAAAGAACAATTGAGCTCTATGGATCAGAGAAAGAAGATATATCAGGCTGTGATACACACAAACACACACAATACCTTTTAGATACATTCACTGTTGAGTCTGCACATGTAATTTAATATCTAAAAATAGAATGCACAAAACAACACATTCATCTTTTGTTGTTACTGTAACCAAAGATGGAGAAAATCATCTATGAGATTTATGAGAACTGTCATTAATAATTAGAGGGGTGATTAAAAGAAAGAATTTAGTTTTTCTGCAAAGTAAAAACTCTACCTGATAATATGATCTTGACTGTGGTCTTCACTTTAGCGAGACAGTTTGGACAGTTAAGTGTGATTTATGCTTCTGCTTTAAATCTAGGCTGTGACTATGTGCGTAGGTACGTGGAGATACCGACCCTACACTGTAGCCCGTGCACTAGTGTTATTTTGTCACCTATTTTTAATTTAGTCTTGGTCTCAGTCTGGTGCCAAATGTCCTATTAGGTTTAGTCATACTCAGTCATTCACATGTGTTTTTTTGTCAAGTTTTAGTCGACTAAAAGTCTTGTAATTTTAGTCTAGTTTTGCCAAAAGAGAACTCAGGTATCTTAGTCAAGTTTTAGTCAAAATATTTTGGTCTTTTTTTAAATACATTTTTTGTGAGATTATTTCTGATAACCATTTCGGTCAAATTGTGTTTCACACATCTCAGATATTGGTTGATTGTCATAATCACCTGACAAAATACACTTGTTGAATGATTTTTGTTGAATGCAACTTTGCGTCTCGTTTTACACATGTTAGATAAGCACCAGGGCTCCTGGGCTCTACAGCACATTGTTTTGTTTTCAGCTGTTTTAGAGCTGTAGCGTGTTCTCCAGCAGGCTGAAC
>NC_045741.1:28004865-28030951 GCF_008692095.1 Etheostoma spectabile
CCCCCCCTGCCCGGGCCACATCGCTACCTGGTTGTGTGACGGCTAGATAATTTTAAGGGGACACGCCAAATCTCTAGATGAGCCGCGGCCGAGCCACGCCTGATTGAACCACACTTAATGGGGGGAAAAAAACTGGGAACCAAGCCATTGGCCTGTTTGGAAGAGGCACACGCTCCGAATGGGCAGTGCACTACTTCTATCTCACGGTGAACAAGTAGAGACGATTGTAGATGAAAATGAAGAGAGATTTTATCTTAGTTTATATTTCATGCAAAACATTTTAGTCTTGTCTTTTTTCGGCAACAACAATGCATGTTAATTTAGTCTTAGTCAACGTTTTTGAACATTTCTGCAGTTTTGTCATCGTCTCGTCTTCCTCATGGAAAGAAAGGTTGTTGACAAACATAATTAATCTTGTCTCGTCTGATGCAATTAACACTAATGTGAATCTCTTGAAAGATGAAACTACACGTTGTGGCTATGCACGCCGCGCGGTCGTGGCTTGGTGGTGTTGCATTTTCCCCGACTCATTTCGTGGTTCTCCTTCTCCATAAATAACATGAAATGGCAGTATAAACATCAGACCACTTATGTAGGCTACGGTATAATCTCTGCGTTGAGCCTCCACAGAACCATAAATCACACTTTAGTGAGGAGGACAAAAACAGGATTTTGATTGTGGCCTTTCCTGACGGGTGTGGGACGCCTCAGTCTGTCTCTGTTCTCTCACCACTGTGACCCACTTCTCCTGCTGAAACAGATGTTCCCTCGACTCCATCATTTACTCACCTCCCTCTTAATTACCGCTGTTAATTAGCAGACACACACAGTCAGACACATACTACGCCTCATTATAGGAACACACAGGGACTTTATAGTATTTCCATCTCATGATAGGGACGGTGATGTTACTTGAATATGTATAACACAGCAAGAGGCAGGTTCAGCAGATCATAGAGCTGTAATTGTGGATGGATGGATAGATGGAGAAAGTGTGATGTTTTCAAGGAGGAGAGCAATTAGAGGTATAAAGTCCTCTTAGTCCCTGCTGGGCCTGGCTTTCTGCATGCGTCACACAAAAAAGCAAGATCAACAAAGAGTCTCAGAGGAGAACAGGAGAACATGTGCCTATGATTTTGCATTACAGTGTGGCTCCCCTTCATTTCTCTCCGTCTCTCTCTCTTTGTGTTGCCGTAGTTTGTTTTCACCTATCTGTATACACACACACACACACACACACACATGCACACACACACGCACACACACACGCACGTATAGATAGACTTTGATCCATTAGTCAACACCATATCCCAGGGTTCCATCTGTCCCTGTTTTGCTCTCATCCTCCATGCTGTCCCCCAAAGTTGTCAGCTTATATTTAATGAGGGAGTGCCAGTTGAATTATTCAGTTGTCTTTTGTTGCTTTTTTATTAAGTAAATTGATGTCAGAGAGGCTTTTTACACCACAGCACACAGTGTGCTCTATTCTCTGCTGCGTCGCTGCATGATATAAGAGTTTTAGTAAGGATTTTGTTATTCTGTATGTAAATATATTCGTTACATGATGGAATAAAGAGAACTATATTTCAATAGAGGGTCGTTTGGTAGTGTAACACACCCTGTGACAGCCATATTAGAAGCCCTCAATTTAGTATAGAGGATTTTGAACAAGTGATTGCACTCAAAATATACACAGCTTAACTCCTTTTGTTTTCAGGAACGGTCTATTTGGCCTTTACATAATATATATATATATATACATGAATATATATATATATATATATAAATATATATACTGTATGTAAACAGTATGTATACAGTATATATTTTTTAAGCAAAGCCATGATCTGTATTTCTTGGGTAATATACTTTTAATTAATCAAATCCCTTATGTTATCCCAGCTCCTGAAAGGCCTCATAACCACATCCCTAGCCAACATATTTCTGTGCCATTTAGTTTGTTTGTTTTATTGTAAGAACTAACAGCACCCATTGAGCCACATTTTCCTTTCACAAGACTCCTACCTGAATTTCTGCACCAAATCAACCACACATTCCACGTAAGTCTTTGTCATGTAAATCTTTTGTCTTTATGCTGTGCATCAGAGTGTAAATGTGTGTGAGTGTTTATCTGATGAGCAGGTTGCACCTTGTACAGTCTCATAGGGTTAGAATTTAAACTGCATTTTCTATAAGTGTGTTAGTTGTTATAGCTAATGCATGTTTTGGTGACTATTGAGAATCACTTCTCCAGTAAAAATCATGATCATGTTGGCCTTTTAAGAGGTGTCTCTGGTGCAATATCAGCTGATCACAGTCAGCAGTGGGGGTCACCTGTTCATCCATACACCCAGACACATCAGGAGCTTTTACAGTAAACTGCACTCAAAACTATTGTAGCACATGATTTACTTTCACTTTGATCTTAGGCTGTGTCTCAAATCGCGCACTTCTGTACTAAATACTAACTTTTTGAGTACATAGTGCGTTCACATTGTCGAAGTGCGGTCAAATGCAGTGCACTTAAAATACCCGGATGGTGCACTCAAACCGGTCTCAAAGTTAAGTGTAGACCGATGGACACTTTCCACACTCAACGGTCGCCATCTTGGCTACGTAGCGGAAGGGGCGGAGCTAACAACCGTTGAAAAACTTGATAGCGGCGGCCGAAGACGCGATAGCGAGATCGACGGAGCAATACAAAGTTGAACGTGTAAATGTATATTTGGTTAATTTTACAGTCGATAATAATTTTTGTACCACGAATTATAACGTTTATTAGTACCGTAATTTGACGTGCTAGCAAGCCAACCTTAGCTAGCTAACAGCGGCAGTTTAACCAGATTGGCAAATAAGTTATAAGCTAACGTTACATGTGTTGTAGTATATTGTTGTTTGCGTTAAACTTTCGTCCCATTGTAGACGATTTTAGTGTTAGATGTATGATCTTAACAAGTTGTACATAATCCGACGTGAGCGTTAGCTCAGCGAAATAGCGATCAGCTGATTGCCAGTAACGTTAACAGTAGCTAATGTTAAAACGTATCCACTGTTTCTGCCTCCACCTGATGTATATCCTGTTTTAACTGCCTCCCCTGATGATTATCCTGCATAACCCGTCTCTTCAGGGACCAACGAGGAATAAACGTCCGTCATTTAGGGGCGATGATGGCCATCAGACCGTAGAAGGATCCCCTGGAGAGCCTGAAGTCCCCCCTCAGGTCCCTATCCCCATCAGACTAGCTACGGCCTGGGGGGAGCCTGCAGAACTACAAGCACATTTTTAAATAAAATTATATTAAAAGTGTTTAACTTTGTCTCTTGTATTACACGTTGCATGACTGGCCAGGTCATGTTTGTAAATGAGAATTGGTTCTCAAACAGTTTACCTGGATAAATAAGATTAAATAAAATTAAATAAAATAAATGACTGTAGCAAACATATAATGAATATAAAGGAATGGGTCTATTTAAATGTCAGGTCTGTTCCCTCTGCTTTCACTGTTGTATTGTCACTGTATGAAGACCATTTAGAACAAAAATACAACTTATATAAAAGATGTAATGATGGTTTGTCTATTAGGTAAGTTGAATGGGTAATGCTTCATAACAACAGTCTTATCTCTGGGCAACAGAATGTCCTCATGAAACCGTTGACATTAAAATGAACAGTAACGTAATGAATGAATATTACTTTACTTATTTTTAGAGCAGAAACATAAGCATATACATAAAGAGTGGACTGCAAAGATAGGTATAATTAATGAATTGAGGATGGCAGTACAAGAACGAATATTACGATACAGTTGTGAGTACTGTTTGAAGCTAATGGGGGGTGACATGACGGCGGTGTCGCAATCGTCATCCTGGCGTGACACGGAGCAATATATCACATTTATTTTTGTTAAAATATCAAAAACAAGCAGATTATTTTTCGCGAAACACACATAGCAGTCTGGAACGCTCTCCCGAGGTGAAATTCACATTGTACAGAAGAAGAGGATTAAATGTGATCGTCATTTCGGTAAGTGCACATGGAAGTGCGCGATTTGAGACAACACTCCTCTGTCAAAATTACCACTATGCAAGATAGTACGTAGTGCACGAAGTGTACTTCTGTAAGTGCACTAAAGGGAAGTGCGCGATTTGAGACACAGCCTCAGTCTATATCAACAATGTTTTATTTCTGGGGTTGTTCCGTTGCTGCCCAAAACTTTTGCTGGATCTCACACTTTTTGGTCAGATGTCCCTCACCTTCCTCTTTCTTTGTGATGACATTCTAAACTCTGGTAGATTTCTGAGGACTATGGTTAACGGCTCCTCAGATCTCTGCAGGGTAAATCCAGACAGCTAGCTAGACTATCTGTCCAATCTGAGTTTTCTATTGCACGACTAAATCAACTTTTGAACGTACACATGTTCAACCAAAACAACAGTTTATGTGCTTCACAGCTTTTGTGCTATTGCTCTGCTTTTATAAGAGGGTGAAGCTGATGGACTGCAGAAAGTGGAATTGGCAACTATTAGAAGAAGAGTGCAAGACTGTTTAGTATAGACAGACATGTCAACTGCAATCAGTTCACTAATCACGCTGTGATCTCAGCTTAACTGCAGTACAACAAAAACAACATCAGCAACCACTCCTGGAGCTTTCAAAAGGTTTTACTTGGGAACTTGTTGACATATCTCAATTTACTGCAGCCAATGGTTCAGATTTGAAAGTGTATTGTGAGCCATTTTATTATCAGAGTAATAGCTCTTTCCAGACGTGGGTTCACCCCTCATGATTATGTTATGTGAGGTACAGTTATACAGAAGAAGCTGGACTGGTGCCAAGGCAAATTGGATTACGTCTCCCAATGTTCCCTCAAGTGTTTTATTATCCCTGAGCTAAAGGCACAATGTGATTACTTGGCGATGCCCTTTGTTCAGCGCACTATTATCCTGATGCTGTGTCCATGAGTTCATTAACGGAACATTATGACTTGTTATACACAAGCACGCCGCAGAGGCCGCTGAGCTCGTACGCTATGAGTCATTCATGTTGCACTCAGGCTGTATGGACTCTTGCTCTACGTGGGTTGCAAGTAAAGTTTCACTTTTAAACAAGTGCACTGTAATTGAATAATAGACTGTACGTGTTGTATATTATATAAGCAGTATTGAGTGGGTTTAAGTGATGACAGTCATGAATTCTTCCCTCATTTTACATTTAAAACTAAAACAAACAAAAAAAGTAAAAAAAAACTTTCTAACACAGTGCCAATTTGTAAAATAAGGATGACTACCGTACATGTGAATAATATGATGTTTAGTTTGACAAATTAATCTTATTTTAAGGTTCACTTGCTAGATTTTTTCATCAACTGGTCTTCATCATTGCGGTTTGGTCAGGTGTCATGGAGATTTCCCATGCTTCATTTCCACTGCATGGCTGGCTCAACTTAACTCACTTTTGGTACCAGTATCACCTCCACATAGGCGGGATCCTCAACTGATCGCCATAGTAACAACATGTGAAACTGCAACGACAACATATTCAACGTGACACACCCTGAATCCTTCCATCTGTCTGCGTCGTCAATTTTCATGTTTACTTTACGACGTAATTTTGTGGGCTGTCATTGTGTCCAGGGCTTTAAATTGACACGCGCCAGCGTGCCAAATGCCAATAAAATGAACTTTGGCTTGTATAACGTTGTAAAGTTAGTAGCCAATTTGGCCTGTGATGAATGATGTGTCTGTTTTTTATTGGTAAGCTGCAGAAAACAATCCAAAAAGTCAGTGTGTACAGATTGGTCTGTTTTCAGGCAAGAGATATTAGCAGTTTTATGTGTTTGCCTTGAAAACTAACGGAACTGCGCAAAACAAACCAAAGTAGCTGAAAAGAATTAGTAAAGGTAGTTAGGATAAAAAGTAAAGTAAATGTTTATATTTTAATGTATATCTGCCGACCAGCAACCCAAAACATGGATGCTTAACTGTATTCAGCGATACTCATACATTTTTCCTGGAGTAAAAAATTGCCTGATGGAAAATCTGATTGGCTGCTACTAGCTACTACTACTAAAATCTGCTAGCCATGTTGGCTGGTGATCAAAAAAGTTAACTTACAGCTCTTATTATTATTTCTTAAGCTTATATGGAGATGATTAGTCACGCTTTTATTTCCTCCATCCTTGACTTCTACAATTCCCTTCTCACCTGCCATAGCCAGACTTAACTGCCAAGCTTCTGACCAAGTCCTCCAAAAGGTCTCATGTAACACCAATTTGGATTTCTTTACAATAGTTTCCTATTAAATTGAGAATCCAGCTCAAGATTCTTGTGATCACATTGGAACTACGACTGGGCCATGTGGCCAAACTGTTCTATCCCAATATGGGTTATTTATGTTGCCATAATGATACATACAGCATGTGGAAATTCTGGTAATTCAAAAGATGAATGGTCTATATATAATAATCACATAGTAAAGTCTAAGTTTGAAGTTATAGAAACTCAAAATGAAACTGGCATTCACAGACATGAAGTCGTTTTCTGTATATCAGTAGATTTATTTTAAAGAAATAATAACACTTTATGATCCAAAAACACACACCTCATATAAAATATATGAATAGAAGATTGTCCTATTTTTACGCCTGTAGAGGAGATCTATGCCGAGCATACGCACCACTACACGCTGCTCTGTTGGTTTCATTGATCATAGTGAAAAGCGTAGTGTTGGAACCATCGCTCCGTATACAGTGCGTTACACATGCAATGTAGCCAGCCCGTAACATGAACCTTTAAGGTGAGGAATGAAAAGCAAATTGCCTGTATGTGTGAAAACAGCTTTATCTTTTGTGGATTATATAGCATAATTATATCATTTTGTCATTCTTTTAGGGGGAGCACAGGGGTCACAAAAGACAGCTCAAGACTCATTCGTTCAGACTTGCTTTTTGTTTAGTTTTATTGTTTTATTCAATCAAACAACAAATCAAATTGTATTTAAAGTGAAAAATAACCATTTGACATTGTCTCAGTGAACTTTACAATTAAAGGAATACAGAAACAACAGACAGCAACAAGACAATTGAACAGCATTAAAGCAGGAGAAATAATAAACAATACAAAACCAGCAACATACGAGAAGAAGTGGAAAATAGTTGTTTGTGAAGGATGCAGAAAGCATGGTGTCTTATGGTTGGCTGTAATATAGTGGTCTGTTGATGTGGGGCTGCTGTGGCTCATTGGTAGAGTGGTCGCCTGCCAATCGGAAGGTTGGTGTTTTCACCAAATCACCACTGGAAATGTAACTAAAGCAAGTATCTCAATATCACTAACATTATCTTATTTATGGACCGTGAGTCCAATAATAAAGGCTATCTATCTATCGGTCTATCGATCTATTGATTTATCGATCTATTCATATTTAGACAAAACAAATGATATATCCAGCTACAAAAAGCCCAAAAGTCGTAAGTTAGAACAGAAGTACAAAGAGGCCTTGTTATGGAGATGATACAACGTCTCGTCTCATCTTTTTGGGGTGAACTGGCAGGTCTCAGAACTCTGCAGTTCTGAGACCTGTGCAGTTCTGCACATTGGAACAAGTTGAAAGTTTTATCTTGACGTAAAATCTTTGGTCCGAACTGGGCTCAAGTGGACTTTGTTTAATCTACTGTTTCCAAGGTAAAGAATGGACCTAGACTGGACTGAGTAGCAGAGTGGTTGCCTGCCAATCGGAAGGTTGGTGGTTCGATCCCTGGCCCTGCAGTCCCATGTCGAAGTGTCCTTGAGCAAGACACTAAACTCTGAGTTGCCCCCGATGCTGCGCCATCAGAGTGTAAATGTGTGTGAGGGTTTATCTGATGATCACCTTGTACGGCAGCCTCGGCCACAGTGTGTGAATGGTGAGTAGTTCCTGTACTGTGTAAAAGCGCTTTGAGTAGTCGTTGAGACTAGGAAAGTGCTATGTAAGAACAGTCCATTTAATCTAGATTTTAATATGTCAATCTGTAACATGTAGTAACATGGTGCTGTATAAATAAATGTACTTAGAGCTGAGATGTCTGAGCTCCTCTTCCCATCACCTAGAGTGCATACACTTCATTTCAAAGTTGCAGACATAGAGACAAGCGGGTGCAGCTCACACACTCGCCTGCTTACTTTGTGTCTGCTTTTTGGATTCAAAAGTGTACACTATAGAGCCAGATTGGGACTAAACGTCTTTGTTGTCTGAGTTCATGAAATCCTGAGAAAGAAGCTTGTTTCCACAATCAGTTGCTAACCAAAGCTGACAAAAGATTTGTACATTAACTGGTCAAATCTAAATCTTCGGACAGCTGCTTCTTTTACACAAAACTTGAATACAGTCTGTAACAATCACTGACAATCACTGAGATCAGGTAAGAACCGACAAGCACGACTCTTAAAGTCCACAAAGGTTTATTTCTAAATTACAGAAGATCAGATGGCAAACTAACTGGCAGGGAGTCAGAGTTTAGAAACAGGATGAGGTTCAGACAGGATCAGGAATCAGGTATAAAATGCTGGAGAGCTTAGTGTAATGCAAAAGCCAATCTGACACAAGGTACGGTGCTGAATCTAATCAGAGGGAATGGGATGCAGGTGGGTAATTGGGTGATGCAGAGCAGGTGAAGCAAAGTGGCTACTGGAAGGCAAGAGGGAGTGGCAGGTTCTGAAATGACAGTAAGAAGAAATTAGTGTGCTTTTCATTATGATAAGGTGTCTCCTCGCTTCCCTCACTCGCATATGTTCCTTGCGTCTCTTATACTATATTAGGTATTGAGTAATGATTAAAAATACGTTTGTAAACCTTTAAGAAACCATTTTTAAAACATCTATAAACATTACATGACATTATAAAGCAACCTGTAACCATCCAGACACTGTTTATAGACTGTTTACAAACCAACTAGTAACCCTTAACAAAGTGGTATGTGAGTATCTGGTCCATCTATCGAAGGATGTTTTAAAAATGGTTTCTTAAAGGATTACAAACCTATTTTTAATAATTACCCGGTACCTAATATAGTATATGAAGGATATAATGTGTGCAACAAGAAACTGTTAATTTGCAGCACTACTAAAAATTAGTAAACATTATTAATTATAATTTAATTGTTTGTAAATACTCATGACAGTTTGCTAACAGTTAAATGAAAATTAACTACAGATTAATTAACTATCAATTTACCATCCATTAATCCATAATTTATTATAAAGTGTTACCCACCATTTTAATAAAAACAGTCCCTTGTCTGAAATACAGAGAGAGTTGTGTAGAGACAGTAGTCTTAATTAGCTGAGTAGCAACTCCTTTGGCAAGGGCTTGAATGACATTGATTAATTAAAAAAAGTTTAATTGCTGATCATCTTTTTCAACTTGCCTCTATTTTCCTATGTTTTTGTGTCTAAATGACTGATGGTGTAATCCAGACATGAACTGATTGACACCTTCCTGCTCTTCATGCCCTGTGACATGTAGTTTTACAGGGCACTGTTTGTAAGAAGAAGGAGCACGTGGATGTGCATTCAGTCAGGCGGGGAGGGTGTAACCCACAATACTTTGGGGTAATGGAATTAACATGTATAAATATATATATGTATGTATTATTATTATTAGTATAATGGTTGAATTAAATCACTAAATGCATGCATATAGACAAATTGCTAGAAAATGCATGTAAGTATGTGGGTTTGAGTAAGTGTCCAATCACAGTGAGCAAACTGAGTGACTGACATGTCTATTTAAGCCAATCAGGCGCAGTTAGGAATAAAAGCAAAGCCTACCTTTCTGAGCTGAAAAGAGCTGCGGAGAGAGACTAGCGTGACGATCGCTAACGGGTAATGGAGAAATCCTGCCGTTTTTATTGTCAAAAGCTTGAGACGTAAAGTATATTGGTGTAAGATCTTGCGGACATAGTTGACGGTTCTTTAGTCGACGGGTCTTTGTATCCGCGCGGCCTCAGTGGAACTTGACTGCCTCGTTATTGAACCTGTTTGGCAAAGAAATGCGCCAGGAGTCTCTTCTGTGTTATTTCTTCAAATAGTTCAGCAAGTAAGGTAAAAGACCTACATTGTGAATTAAGATACCTTATCAAGTGTTGTTCGCTATATTTCTTCTGTGAAAGAGTGCATATATTAAGTACATTTATTTTTATTTTGCTACTTGTGGAGATCTCGTGGTTGTGCTGGGTACCGCCATTTTGGGTGTGTCCAGGCTGCCACACGGAATCGGTGAGAATATAGATGCTAGCAGACATATGGCTTGGGAAACGAAAAGAAAGAAGTCTGGGGGGGGGTCATATTGTATTGCCTCTGGCTGCAGTAAGGAACTGTATAGAGGTAAGGCAGCTGGGGTTACAACACATTTTCTCAGGCTACCTTTTGACAAGGAAAAAAACAGTCCTCAACTCATGGCTAGCAGCTAGCTGCCTTAAAACGGGCTAGCTATGGTTACCTGTTGTCAGCATACTATCAAGTCTACTAGGCAAAGGGCTGGATGTAACGTTGTTGTCACATACACAAAACACGAACATATTCACTTACAATAATAAAGCCCAACGTTTAGGCTTTATAGTGTTCAACAAAACAGAGACTGACACACTGGGCATTACTTGAAATTGAGACTCAACACCATGCTAGATACCAAACGATCCGACCTAGGGAAAGGGCGAGCAGCTAAATACGTTGGAAGCACTCTTATGACAAACTCCCCAAGCTAGCACTCCGACCATAGACTGTATAAATAAACCAAGACTCCAATATCACAGATCGATAATAATGTGTTTAGTAGCCGCTAGCTAAACCACAGAATCCAACGTTCCTCTCTACCCCCCCTGAAGCTAACTCATGTTCGCCGTCTCAGCTAAACCTCAGAATCCAACGTCCCTCTCTACTCACCCTGAAGCTAGCTGATGTTCACTGTCTCAGCTAAACCTCAGAATCCAACATCCCTCTCTACTCACCCTAAAGCTAGCTGATGTTCACCGTCTCAGCTAAACCATAGAATCCAACGTCCCTCTCTACTCCCCCTTAAGCTAGCTGTTCGCCGTCTCAAGGCACATTGTTGATGCAGAAACAGCTGCTAGTTCTATAGTAAAAATCAGTTTAATTAAAATTTTAGTGTAATTCATTTGTAATTATCATAACCAACAAGTTATCAAAAGTTAGTTTTTCAGTTCATCTTTGAGAATTTGTAGGGTTTGATATTGAAATCCCAACTTTGGCATTGATTATTTCCCATCTTCGTACTGCATCTTCGTACTTTTATATCAAACAGAGGCCTTATGAATTCCAACCTTCCCTTTACGGTTATCGCGCGGTGCTTAAGATTCTTGAACTGAGAAAGAAGAGACACGCTAACTGTAGTCTGGGATGGGCATCTTTTGTTCATGTAAATTCTTCCAGACTTCAGTTAATTTTCTGGGCCATGTAGTCTCTGAGCATGGTGTGGAAACAGACCCAGAGAAAATAAGTGCTCTGACCACCTGGCCTGTTCCCACCAATTTGAAAGAACTCCAATCATTTTTAGGTTTTGCTGGATATTACCGTGTCAGGACACCGCAGTGGCAAGAAGCCTTCGATCTAATCATTCAAAAGCTCAAGTCGGCTCCCGTTTTGTGGTTTGCCGATCCCAAGCTTCCATATATCCTCCCCACAGATGCCAGCTCCATTGGTTTGGGAGCTGCTTTGGATCCGATCCAAGACGGCCTACAGGAAGTTATAACTTTTGCAAGCCAAGGTCTTTCCAAGAGTAAAACAAGGTATCCTGCTCATAAAATTGAATTTTTGGCTCTTAAGTGGGCAGTGACAGAAATATTCTGAGTACTTGTATGGCACAGACTTCACAGTGGTAACTGATAGCAATCCGCTAACCTACATATTGACCTCCGCAAAGCTGGATGCTACAAGCTACAGATGGCCATCTTCCCTGCCCACCTACTCTTTCCAAATGCAGTACTGAACAGGGAAGCAAAATGTTGATGCTGATGCATTATCAAGACGTCAGCACAGTACTCCTCAGGATGACTCCAATTCACAAAAGGAAGGTGAGAGAATCCAACAATTTGTAATTCACCATCTGCATGATGCTGACCCTGCTGGTAACCTACACCATAATGAAATCCAGGCATTTTGTGAGAGGCATATGATCACTGCTGTTGAAGATGATGATGATGGTAACATCCCAGAATCAAGTCTAGTGCTAGTAGAGTCCTTTGCTCCTCATGTTGCTATTCCAGACCGTTATCAAAACGAAAAAGTAGATGGTTTCCCTGTCATTCCTTCCGTTTAAGGGAGAGGGAGAGAGAGAGAGAGAAAGAGAGAGAGAGAGAGAGAGAGCGCAATGACCCTGTTATTAGAGAGGTCCTTCTTCAGTTTGAGACTGGTCAAAGTCCAGCACCCAATCTCAGGACAGAACTTCCTGAACTAGCACTATTGTTGCGCGAGCTGAATCGGCTGGAGTCGAAGAATGGAGTGCTTTATCGCCGGAGGCAAGACAGACCTAACAGTCTTTCAGTTAGTACTTCCTACTGAACTGAGACCTCTAGCCCTTGAGAGTCTCCACGATGAAATGGGTCATATGGGAGTGGAGAGAACGGTGGATTTGGCAAGAGCCAGATTTTATTGTCCAAAAATGCATAAAACCATTGAAGACAGGATCGGGACCTGTGAGCGTTGGATCCGTCGAAAGGCTTTGCCGGAGAGAGCTGCTCCACTAGGGAATATAAAGACCAGTAGGCAATTAGAGTTGGTGTGTATGGACCTTTTTTCCTTGGAACCCGATTCTTCCAACACTAAGGATGTATTAGTTATCACAGATAATTTCACCAAGTAAACAGTGGCTGTACCAACTCCAAACCAACGAGCATGTACTGTGGCAAAGACCCCTCTGGGAAAACTTTATAGTTCATTATGGTTTGATCAGGGTGCTGATTTCAAATCCAACACCATTAAGGAGCTATGCCAATTCACTGGAGTGATGAAAGTTAGAACTACACCCTACCATCCTTGAGGCAATCCGGTGGAGAGATTTAACCGGGCCCTCCTACAGGTGCTTGGTATGCTTACAGCAAAAGATAAGATGCATTGGAAATATTTTGTAAAGCCTCTTGTCCATGCATACAACTGCACTAACAACAAAGTGACGGGATACTCTCCCTTTGAGTTAATGTTTGGAAGACAACCTGTCGATCTCGTCTTTGGTCTGCCTGTTTCTAACACCAAAAAGACTCACTCTCAGTATGTTGCTGACTTGAAGTGTCGACTAGAGGAGAGCTATAAAATAGCCATTTCCAATGCTGGGAAGAATGCACAGCATAACAAGACACGGTTCGACAAACGTATGACAGAGTCAGTGTTACATGTGGGAGACAGAGTCCTTGTTCGCAATGTCAAGTTATGGGGAAAGCAGAAATTGGCTGACAAGTGGGAGAAGGACATTTACATTGTCCTCAGAGGAACTGGTGAAACACCAGTCTACACAATCAAACCTGAAAGCAAGGATGGACCAGTGCGCACTCTACAACAGATTGACACCTTCCTGCTCTTCCTGACCTGTGAAATGTAGTTCTTCTTCTACTTGTAAGAAGAAGAAGCACGCAGACGTGCATTCAGTCAGGCGGGGAGGGTGTGACCCACAATACTTTGGGCTAATGAAATTGACATACAGTGTATATAAATTTATATATATTATGATAATGGCTGAATTAAATCACTAAATGCATGCATATAGACAAGCTGCTAGAAAATGCATGTAGGTATGTGGGTTTGAGTAAGTATCCAATCACAGTGAGCAAACTGACTGGCATGTCTGTTTTAAGCCAATCGGGCTACGTAAAGTATATTGGTGTAAGATCTTGTGGACATAGTTGACGGTTATCCGCGCGGCCTCAGTGGAACTTGACTGCCTCGTTATTGAACCTGTTGGGCAAAGAAATCGCGCCATGAGTTTCCTCCGTGTTATTTCTTCAACTAGTTTGACAAGTAAGGTAAAACACCTACATTGTGAATTAAGATACATTATCAAGTGTTGTTTGCTATATTTCTTCCGTGAAAGAGTGCATATATTTAGTAAGTGTATTTTTATTTCGCTACTTGTGGAGATCTCGTGGTTGTGCTGGGTACCGCCATTTTGGGTGTGTCCAGGCTGCTACACGGAATCGGTGAGAATATTGATTCCGTGTAAGGCTGCACGATTATGGCCAAAATGATAATCACGATTATTTTGAACAATATTGTGATCATGTAATATAGGGTATTCAATTAAAATTCTAAGAGGTACAGTTAGAGAAGATTTTGTCAAGCAAAGGTCCGCAACATCACAATGACTAACTTGCGTTATTATTCAGTACCACATCCTAATAGTTGCATGAAAATATGTAAGTATCCTAGTCAACAAACTACTGTTAAAATAAAAGTACAATTCAATAATATTTCAACAATATTTATTGTCAGTTAATATATTGAACTGTAGGATCATAAAAAATAAGTACCCTAATAATAAATTATCAATTTAAATAAAATAAAGGCTGCATTTAAAAATATATATTATAAATACATAAAACACAACAGAAACTAAACTGAGCTGCGCGATGCAGGAAACAACTCTGACTGGCACATGAGCAGACAGGGGTTTACGGAGCGGTAGATGCGCTATGCAAAAAAAAAAAACGTAGCGTTCTATGAAATGACGCTTTAAACTATCACAGAACGCTGCGCGGCCAGTTGAGGAGATGTATTCAATCCGAGTACGGATATTAACTCGTATTACTCGTATAATACTTGTACTCGGCAAAAGTGCTTTATCCGTACCGGATACTCGTTTCAGCCGGGTCATCCCTATTTGTTACCATGGGAACAACAATCTTTGAAATTGGTCTAGTATTAAGCGAGACTGTTGCAGTCGGCTACAATGTAAGCTTGTTGGTCAATTGCACACCTATTTGTGGTCGCTAAAAGTGCTGTGTGTTGCCGCTGAGGCCCTGTTTACACGTACATGGTTATTTTGAAAAATTTAAACATTTGTTTGTCTGTGCCCTTTTGTTTACACGCAAACGGAGAATTTGCCTCTAAAACGAGTCTTTCTAAAAACTCCAGCCAGAGTGGAGATTTTGGAAATCTTTGTTTGCATGTAAAGTGAGACAAATAGAGGGTTAGGCAGCCAAGGAAGTGAGGAAAAAAGAGAGAAGAAGTTGTTGTTGTTGTTGCTATTTTCGGGATTCGGCCACCTGGTTACAACTGCCACGATTGTTATTTTTGAAAATGGAAAGGTTTAAATGTCCTTTTTATGAAAATATTTGGCCGTGTGTAAACTTAGCCTGACAGGCTCTGATTAATATTTTAAATGTCTGACAACATTATGGAAAGGATCTCTACATTGATGGACGTTTTTTGGATCACCATCACCAAACCCACCAGACTTCATTTAAATAAACAGCAATTTCATCATCATAAAAACACTTCATTTAAGTACAGAAACAAAATAAAAAAACTATCAAAAGCCCGTCTTGGTCTACTGTTCCACCAATCACCACTCTGGTTTGGTTAGAATAAACCCATAATTCACCCATTTACATGTGGAAAAATGTTGGCTCTATCCACGCTAAAAAAACTGATTATTTAAATGGTCTCGTGGATTTGGTGATGGTGATTTTGGAGCTGTTTGTATTTAAATCAAATATTTTACTCTTAAACCAAAAGGTCTATCTCCTTAGGGATCCTTTTAAAATAATAATCTAAGCCTGTCAGCGACAAAAACAACACTCTTAGTGGACGGAAATAGACAATGCCCATTTGTCCTGTAGGGTTACAAAGCAGCCCAGTTGATGGCTTCCGGTTACAGTGTTCTCGCTCAATACTGGACCAATTATTTGTCACTTAGACACTGGTGCATGTCAAAATAGAGTCCTGGTTGACAAAATAATGTAACTAATATAAATTACCTCCATGGTTGGGACAGGAAGGCTCTCCAATGTGTTATAAAAACTGCACATATCATCTGTGGAGCAGCTTTCCCATCACTACAGGACATGTACATCACCAGGGTCATCAGGAGGACCCACAACATCATTAAAGAAAACCCACACGTACAACACAGTCTCTTCACACCACAAGCCGCTACAGGAGTGTGAAAGCATGGACAACAAGACTCACAGTTTCTATCCACAGGCCTGCAGACTCCTGAAAACTGCAATATTTCCCCACACACACACTCCGTCTTCCCCTCAATCTAAGCGCACGTGAAGCGCCTGCCG
Source organism: Etheostoma spectabile (assembly GCF_008692095.1). Taxonomy (NCBI): domain Eukaryota; kingdom Metazoa; phylum Chordata; class Actinopteri; order Perciformes; family Percidae; genus Etheostoma; species Etheostoma spectabile. The sequence continues at coordinate 28,021,137 of NC_045741.1, forward strand.
TAGGTGCGTTTGAGGCGTGTATGCATCCCTTTCTGCTAGTTTAAGGGTCCATGCACCGGCGCACGGTTCAAAAGGGTTGTACTTAGTGCCTTAATTAATCTTAGGTGTGTTTTGGGCATAACGTGAAATAGGGCTGCACGATTATGGCCAAAATGATAATCACGATAATTTTGATCAAAATTTTGATCGCGATTATTCTCACGATTATTTGTTGATTTTAACCAAAACAATGTTAACGTCACATAGGCTATTTATAAATGCGAGAGGAGTGTGATGGACACTACTCACCGAGAGACGGCTGACTCATTATGAAGGTCCAGCAAGGTTCGAACGGCGGATACACACGTTTGTGTGTATGAAACGTCTGAAACCTGCATTTTTGAAACTATGATATTCTGGCCATGGGTCAATCTCTGGCACCGGTCCAGGCCCTTGTCCAGGTCCAGCAGTCTCACGCTGTTACTCTACCAACTGGTTAGTTGCATCAGTAACTTTTTCTGTGTTCTTCGCCGTGGCGGCCGCGATACAGAGTACCGCGGAAACACTGGTACAATACAGGTTTGCCGCACACTATAACATATACAGCTGTGTTAATAAAAAATTAAAACTGTAGAACAATGTCAGAAGTGTGGACGGGGCCGCTGTGTGGACGCGGGAGTATAGAGGAGAGATCCACACCAAGGCTGGTTTCAGACAAATGGGTCATGTAAGCAAAAATTAAACCATATCCATATAAACAACATTGCAGCAAATGCAAGGAAATGCACCGGTGCGTCCTAGAGGAGCTAACAGCTAACAGACGCTACTAGCACCCCACAGCACTGCTCATGCTGTTGTCGAAAAACAAAAGACGGGACAAATGTTGCGTTTACTGGTAAAACTGGTAACCTTGAGACCGACGTATAACCGACTGCTATCTGTTGAGTTTTCTCCCGTTACTTGTCCTCTGGGACTGTCTGCATCTAGAAACTAAGCTGCCAGGGTGCAGGGAACTACTCTGAATGGTCATGATCAGACGGGTTGTACGAGCGGTAGATGTGCTTTGAAAAAAAACCGGAGCGTTCTATGAAATGACGTTTAAAAAAAATGAATCGCTCGACACGGCAACAACTTGACGTGGGAGTCAAAATCGTGATCGCGATTAAAATTTGATTAATTGTGCAGCCCTAACATGCAATTAACCAATCAGTCTTATTTCCCATTCCCTTTAAAAGTCAGGCTTGTTGCTATTACGATTTGCACTGTAATATTTTTATTCTTTTGCCTTTTTGTGTGCTGTGTGTGTGTAACAAGCATAGCAGTTGCTATGATCTGCTAAGGCTCCCCCTTCCTTTTAACGCCTGAATAAAGACATACCCGCTGTGATAAAAGCGGAAATTCTCACCAGACATGCTGTCAACGAAGGAGACAAGCTGACAATTATCTGCAGTGTAATCACTGAGCTCTACATTGTCCTTTTGGCTTTTTCCATATTTTTTCTTCTTTTGATTTGTGCCCGAGCAGACTTCTAATGCCATTTCTTAGTATACATGCTGATATGATGTTAATGATAAAATGTTTGTACCTGGCTGCACTTTTCTTCACAGAGATTGCTTGAACCACTGAGGTCAAGTTTTTCTACTGTGTACCTCAGGTCAACCGTTTTCACTTCACCAGAGTGCTGAATTTTTATTTATTTTTTTAACTAGGTAATTCGTGCAAGTTTAAGTGTAAACAAGCCCTTGAACTGTGCAAGTAGTAAACTTTCCTCACAAATTGTAAGTGCAAAAAGCTTCACATGTCAACTTAATCTATGCTGGCTGGCGCTCCTGCACCCTGAAGTCATTTTATATAATAGGAGCATTTGATTATCTCATCTAAAATTGGAAAACTCTCTGTTTTGCTTTCTCACTCTCTGATGACTCTCTGATGTGCACAGTGTGGCAAAAATAATGGCTGCCACTCAATGGATAAACTGTGCAGAGCCTTTATTCCACTTTTGTAATTATCCAGAGTAATGTGTTGAACTGCTGTTGCTGGGTGTAAATCTGATGAAATGGCTATAGCGGCAAATACATATTATGTAAATAATGGCATTTATATATGTGTTGCTGCAGCACGGAGGCTCTGTTTGGCATTGTATAGGGTTAGTTAACAGCATTTCTTTCTGATATGGTCACTCGTGGTGCTCTGTAATCAGAATTAAATACATGCATTTTTCATCATAGTTTTTTAAAGCATGCAAGGATTGAACTCTGGTTTTTGCTCGCTTTCAATCAATTTACAAACAGAAAAATGTAAAAAAAGAAACACTAGTACGGCTATGACAAAGATAAACCAACATAACTATGTACAAATAGGAAAGAAAATAAACTGGGTTACAAACAATAATGCAAACATAATTCTATGAGAGTGTAAAGAATGGCAAAATAAATATGGAATAATTAGAAATAACATAAAGGTAAATGTACTGTTCTTAGAGTTTTTCTAGTCTCAACAAGTGTTAAAAGCGGTTTTATATAGTACAGGAACCATTCACCATTCACACACTGTGGCCGAGGCTGCCGTACAAGGTGCCACCTGCTCATCAGATACACACACACACACACACACACACACACACACACGCATTTACACTCCAAAGGCGCAGCATCAGAGGCAACTCTGGGTTCAGTGTCTTGCCCAAAGACACTTTGACATGGCACTGCAGGGCCAGGGATTGAACAACCAACCTTCCGATTAGCAGGTGACCGCTCTACCACTTAGTCCAGTCTAGGTAAATCTTTTACCTTTTGAAACAGTAGATTATACAAAGTCCACTTAAGCCCAGTTCAGACCATAGATTTGGGTCAAGACGAGTTGAAATTTTCAACTTTTTCCAATGTGTCAATTCTCAACGGGACGGTGGATCATCTCCATAACAATCCTTCTTTGTAATGTTCTACTTCTGTAGAAGTTTTAGGCTTTTTGTAGCTGGATATATAATTTGTTTTGTCTAAATATGCATGTGGATAACGTTCATGACATTAAGATGCTTGCTATAGTTACATTTCCAGTGGCGATTTTATTTCTGATCCACTGCTGGGATTTAACGCCGCTGGGCTCGCTTCAGTCACTTTCTATCTCTCTTGTACATATAACGCCTTCAGGCGCTCCGTCTAAAACTCTTCCAATTTGACTACCTAGCTGTTTATAACATAAAGATAACATGGATTTTTGATCATTTGATTATATTTCTATAGTTTATAGCTGACTTTACACTCTGACTTCTCTATTTGCCGTTGAAACAGGTGACGTCTCTTACGTTCTAAAACCAGCCTCTGGAGACTCGACTAGCTGAGTCGCCGCAACACCATCAGCTTGTTTGAGTCAAGCTGAGAAGGGCCTATTCTCCAATGCTTGGAATCAAACATCCCTTTTTCTCGAGCCACATTAAGCAACTGTGCCTCTGCAAAATAGCTTCAGGAAGGAATTTGTTGTTGTGGAACATGTTTAAGTTCAAAAGTTGTTTTAATCGTGCAACAGAAAACCCAGATTGGACAGATAGTCTAGCTAGCTGTCTGGATTTACCCTGCAGAGATCTGAGGAGCAGTTAACTGGAGTCCCCATAAATCCACCTGAGGTTAGAACGCCAACACGATTTAAAAAGGAAGGTGAAGGACATCAGGCCAAAAATGAGGGACATCTGCCAGCACCAGAACAATCCCGTAAATGAAAGTTTGTTGATATAGACTAGTCCAGGAGCTGACTGTAATGAGATGCTATGTTAGTAAATCAGGCGATCAATATATGCAGATTGTTCAGACTTAGTGAAAACAGCAATGACATTTCCATAGTAAATTACATTACATGTCATTTAGCTGACGCTTTTATCCAAAGCGAAAGAAAGAACACAAAGAAGTGCTTTCAACTTTTCTAGAATTATTTTTCACACACAAAAAATGGAAGCCATAATGTGTCTCTGTATATTCCTGACTTGATTGTACCAGCATATATACGTAAAGGTCCCATGACATGGTGCTTTTTGGATGTTTTTATATAGGTCTTAGTGGTCCCTTTATACCATATCCGAAGTCTCTTTCCCAAAATTCTGCCTTGGTGCAGCTTTACAGCTAATAGAGCCAGTCTCACAATGATCTCATGTGCCGTTTCTTTGTGTGTATTTATTGAGGAGGAGAAAGGGAAGTGCGAGGTAAAGGGGCAGTTGCCTTGACCAAATGCCACTTTGCTTGTTTGAAAGCTATGTCCCAAATTCTCTGGGCAGGCAAAGCAGAGAAAGGGGAGGTAACCTTGCCCGTTATGACCTCATAAGAAGCAAGATTCCAGATTGGCCAGATCTGACCTTTTATTTTCTCAAAGGCAGAGCAGGATACCCAGGGCTCGGTTTACACATGTTGCCATTTCTAGCCACTGGCGTTGTTGAAAAAAAACTCAAAATGAAATTTTCATGCCATGGGACCTTTTTTAAAGCATCAAACAATTTTGTATTTGCAGAAAGTTACAATATAATGGAGGCACAATTGTGTCTCACAATCCTCACTCTATTGTACTGATTGAACTTTTCGTTAGGTCTTCTCTCTCAAGGTCTTTTTGCCCCTTCGCAAGGACTTTTTTGATTAAATAGGGGCCTTAAAAAGCCACCGTACAGTTCTCAACTGTACTCAACTTTTTACACTCAGCCTTCTTTATGTTATGAAAAAAAAACTTCCAGTCACCAAATCCTCCCGCCAATTATCGTCTGGTTCTGGCTCATCTCCTCTCATCTCATCATATCAGGGTGTCATCAAAATGTAGAAAGTCGAAGAAAAAAATACTGGCTCAAAGATCTGCCTCCAGTTTAACTCTACACTCTAATTCTCGCGTGTTGGTTGATGACACTAACGATACCAGAACTCAGAAATTAAAACTTAGACAATACATTAAAGTCAAGAACATTTAGTGAAGTCCAGCATTTAAGTTTAACATTTGTGGGTACACAGAAATAGATCCTAAGTATTCCTCATCGCAGACAAACGTTTACGAGGTACCGTTTACCCAGACTCTGTGCACCTCGACGGATCATTTCCTCTAATGTTTTCTCCATCTTTTGACACACACATGCCCTCCACCCCAAAAGGTACATTAGCCTCAAATAAGCCAAACTACAAAGAGCCATGTGAAAGGGCAGCTGTAAAAAAAGAATTATTTATCCAAGGTGTAGATGGAAGAGATGTTTTTAGCCTATGGCTGAAGATGCGTAGGCTTTCGGCCGTCCTGATGTCAATGGGGAGCCCATCCCAACCTTTTAGGACCCAGGATAGCAAACAGTCGGGAATTCATTAAGTGATTAGTTTTCCCTCACTGTGAAGGGGCAGCAAGCAGGTTGGCTGAAGCCGAGCAGAGTTGACAGGCTGGTAAATCTGCTCCTCTGTTATGCTGCTAGTATTTTTTTGATAATTGGGTCAATGTTGGTCTCCTGCTTCAGGTCCTGAGAGACTTGGGATCCCAGAATGTGGATCTTATTTGTTTTTATATGACGCATAAATTGTCTAATTCTTACTCTGCTTTTTGTCAGGTGATGAATGTAAATCTATCTGAGGGAGACAAGGTGGTGTTTGAAGATGTGGGCCACATGGAGAACACCATGCTGGCCAATGAGTCCATCCTGATGAGAGGATTGGTTGTACGCAGCCACAGCAATCAGATCTCCATCCGCTTCCGCAGCTGGAGGTCTCAGGGTGGATCAGTCCTGCTCAGGTACCAAGGTAAGAGTGTCTTACAGAGCACATCCCACCTGCATGCTGTCAAAATGGACACAAGTAGAAAACTAGAAGTTTGAGGAAAACAACCAACCTGACATTTAAATGATTTAATGCTTTTTGCTGATTTGACATTTTTGTGACTTTAAGAAATCTTGTTGTAACTCATGGTCATGGATTTGGTCTCAGGTGTCCAGTATAATCATATATGGAATCATGTCAAACATATAGTCGCTCTGGTGATAGGCGTAATTTACGAGGGGGATGTGGGGGCTTCAACCCCCCAATAAACAATTAGAGGTGTAATGAGGTCAAAGTTTTAATGCTGTGCATGGCAAGTTTGGACCCTTGAGAGGGGGCTCAAGCCAGGTTTAGGACCATCATAGTGTAAATAGTGTCGAAAAATGTTAGCTGACGTTGTTCAGTAGCTAGCTCAGAGATTATCAGATTTAGCAGGGAGGGTTAACACTTTTGCAAGGCACTCTATGCCTGTCACATTCTCATCCTAAAGGTCGGATCCTAGAATTGCTCCTGATGCAGTGGTAAGCAAATATTTATTGATAACGTGTATAATTTCTAAAAAAAACAAAAAACATCCCGGAATACATGTAATGTTTTGAACCTGTAGATAGTTTTGAACAATACAGCAGGTTCTGTATTCTAACCCCTTAGCCCGAGTCTTAACCGGACGCACCTCCTCCTCTTCACTTCCAGTCTCTAGACCTTCTCGCCAAGGTGGCTCCTTGAGTCCTGCATTATTTGTCCTCTCTCTAGAGCCGTTGGCTCAAGCTATTCGCCAATTGATTATTGTGTCACCAATATGCATTTGTAGTGCACAGCATCACCTCTCACTATTTGCGTACAATGTTTTTGTTTTTTTAGAAAACCCCTCTCTTCCTCACTTTCTGTCCTTATGCAAGGAGTATAGATGCTTATCAGGCTTTAAAATGAACTGGTCAAAGTCTGCACTACGTCATTTAAATGTTTCTGCTCGCAATTCAATCATCCCCATTGTTAAGCAGTTTTAAAAATGTAGGCATTGAGGTTTTCCCCTGCTTAAACCGGACTGTTAAGCATAACTATTCTGTTGCTCTGAACGTTTTGAAGGATATGGAAAAATGGATGGGACTCCCCATGTCAATCCTGTATGTCTGTGGTTACAATGAATATTTTAACCAGGATTCATTTTGTGAGCGCTATGCTACCTCTTTCCCCTCCTTTTGTTTATTGGCATAAATTACAATCAGCAGTATGTACATTTATCTGGAAACGAAAACAGCCGTGACTCAAGATGTCTGTAGCTGACGCTGGAAAATGTTTGTATTGTTGCCATGACAACACCAGACGTTAATATAAACAATCTTACGATTGCTAGGTGTTTCAGTTTTATGTATTATTATAAAACATTTTTCACAGAATTTCAGGTTCTTTATTAGTTAAAGTGAGTTGTATTTTGCCCTTTAGTCTATTCAGCACAAACAAGTTTTACTTTTTGTAAGCTACAAGATCAGGACCGTAAGTTTGGGACGGTAGCGCAAATGGAGAGAAAATTGGGACTGTGAAGAGCAAACTGTTAAGCTCCTGTTTTATCTGGTCTACCAGGCAACACGTTTTCACGGTGTTCTATCATACTTACACTACCGGTCAAAAGTTTGGGGTCACTAAGAAATTTCCATTGCACTCCATTATAGACAGAATCCCAGCTGAGGTCAGTTGCATTGTTTTTTTTAACCCGGTCAGCAGTTTTGAGATTACTTTGTGTGTTTACAGAATTGCAAAGGGTTCTCCGATGTTTTCTTAGTTAGTTTTTTAAAATGATATCAGATTAGTAAACAGAATGTGCATCTGGAACACTGGATGAATGGTTGCTGATTATGGATAATGTAGATATTGAATTAAAGATCAGCCCCCCACTCAGTTCAGCAGGTATTCTGTCTATAATAGAGTGGAATGGAAAATTGTAAGTGACCCCAAACTTTTGACCGGTAGTGTATATAAGGAATAAAGGTAAAAAATGGACATCAGTATGACCAGGGTAGTTATAATGTCTACTCTACAGAGGAGGAAAGAGGATGGTGGCCTCTCTGTTCCCAACTTTAAACATTATTTTTGGTCATTTGTTTCAAGACCCCTCCTTACCTGGCTTAACCCAGATATGTCTGTCTGTTGGCGTACCTTATAAATGACAGAGCCTATGACAGAGCCTTGGTCACTCCATGATGTTCTTTTTGCCAATATCTCTAACAAACAGTGCCAGCTATGCTTTGGCCCCATTTATCTCTCTTTATCAAAACTTGAGATTATCTGAAACATATTGCCATATAGCTTGTAACTGGCACACCTTTTCATTATTCAATAATACAGCACTCCTGATTGATGGGAGGCCTATAACAGTTCCACAGTGGGAACAGAGGAAGGTTCATTGTGTATACTGCCATTACAACCCTGAAACTCTGGGTAGAATCTTCATGCTTACATTGTTTGCTGCTGAGACTCTTTTCACAACCCCAACCTCTTCCTTATGTGCTTAAAGGAACACGCCGTAGATCGGTGGGTCGCATTTTTTGTCTCAGTGCATGCATTGTTTTAGTCTGGTGCAACACCGGCAGCGCCACCGCTAGTTGGCGTAGCGTAGCAAATGGAATCCTATGTTGCCGGTTAGCACATTGTCAGTAAAAGTGAGCAAACAAAAAACATAAACCTAATTACTTCTTGTGGCCTCCGTTTTCACAACGAGTAAAAATAGCAATGCAGATTAACGCTGGACTATTTCCAAAGCACTGCTATATGGGCGCAGAGATCACACAGCTCGATGACAGGAGGCATCCTGCAGTCTTCAACTTTTTTCCGCTGTGATAAAGTCAACTGGGATAAACGCCAAATGGACCTATTGAACAGCTGTCCACAGAGTATGTCATTACTGTAAACATGACGCATGGTTACTTTACGGGATAGATCAACCCTTATTAGACCTTTACTCACACAGAGTTTTGGGATAGCTCAATGACTAGTAGCAGGGCTTCGGCTGTGCTTCCACCCAATATAGTCCCAAAACAATATCTGCCTAGGAAATTGTCTGGTTGTAGTCTGCATTGCTGTTTGTACTTGTTTTTTTTGTTGGCTCACTTTTACTCACAAAATTCTAACCGGCAACATAGGATTCCATTTACTACGCTGACTAGTGGTGGCGGTGCCAGTGTTTCACCGGGCTAAAACAATGCATGCACTGAGACATAAAATGCGTTGGCCCCCCAATCTACAGCTAGGGAATAATAATAATAATAATACATTTTATTTATAATGCCCTTTACATTTTAAAAGGAAATCTCAAAGGGCTACAGTTAATAGGGAGTTAAAAACAGTTTCCAGAGTACGATAACAATTGACAAGCAATAATAAAACACCATAAAACTAAAATTAAGACAATGACTGTTTAAAGGAAGACCGTGACAAGCCCTTTGTCAACAAACGGTGGCGTGTTCCTTAATGTTGGTACTGTTAACCAAAATTACTGTTTTCATGGACCCTGCGGGGTGACATATAGATCCCAGTTAAGTGTGCCCCGCCACTTGATATCTTCACCGCCAAACATTAACTCTCCTCTGCTCCGATCACTCTCTCTCTCTCTCTGCTCACACAGCATCTCCATCACTTTCTCTCTCTCCTCAGCAGCTAAGCTGTAGATGAACTGGCGAGAATATCCAATTTTTTTATCGAAACGCAACTTTGCATGGCTGCCTGTATTGACGCGAAATATTTGCATATTGATTATTTTGCTTTTTCGCTTATTGGCCTCGCCCCCGATGGGTTTCTGACCTGCCTCCTGACAGGAGTTGGATCTACCAATCAGGTTTCTTGACCCTTGGCTCCACATGACACGCTGTTGATATTAATCTTTACAAAATACTTTGTATAAGAATATTCAGGACTATTCAGAAAAAGGGAAAATTCCTGCATTACCCTCATAAAATAATTGTCAAATTGTCATAGTTTGTAAAGAAATGGATGTTTATAAAATTGTTGTTAAATGTAGTTGTTAAATATGTGTTTGTCTTCTTCTTTCAGTCCGAGTCAATTTAATGGATGTAATCCCCCCCC
>NC_045741.1:28030961-28036652 GCF_008692095.1 Etheostoma spectabile
ACACACACACATATATAATAGGGTTAAGCCTTAAAGAGCAGGTTAAAACCAGTAATAACTGTCAGCTTCTTCCAGCCTCCCTTAATGAGTGTGTTTTCATGGACCCATTGATTGGACCCCAGGCAGAACAATACAAGTTAAAGCTCCCACACCTTGAGCACAAACTTTCCACAGATGTACAGTACACCACAAAAATAAACAATTTTTGTTCACCATTAAAATCCCTCCAAAAGCTGTCGTTCCCTGCCTAGCTTTTTGTCAAAAAAACTGAAAGAAAAGGCCTGTTGATGAATACATTCAATGTTTGGGATTGCAATGTCTTGAGCAGTGAGGAAGTGCATGTGTTGGCTGCGATAGGATTCATCACATTGAGTTGCTGTTGCAACATATTGTTCCCAGGCAGAGAAAGGAAAGTGTAGGCCAGACAGCAATGGAGGAGAATGACAGACAGGCACTGTGGATATGAAACTGTGTTCATGGTTGAACATGCTCAGTACATGCTCACGCTCACTTCTGACATGCATAAAATGTTTTTGTTTTTTTTTCTAACCACAACCGTCCCGTTGTTGCCAGCGTTTGGCATTTCATTTCCCCAATGTGGCGTGCCACAGAGACCTTGGATCATGTCCCTGTGCGTCCTGTGTGTGGCGGTGTGTGCTGTTTCATTTCCCTGTTGTTGCATCCCCCAGAGCTGCCCAGTGTCATGGCAGTTCGTGAAATTGTCACGTTCGAAAGTCGTGACAAAATGTACACAAAATAAGTCAAAATGATGTGACCATTTTAGGAAATGGCGTGAGACCGGGTTGAGTTTACCATAAGGCTCATAAATCCACCACTGTTTAGAATGCAAACACAAAGAAAGAGGACATCTGGCGGAATTTCCAGCAGCACCGGAGCAATCCGGAAAATGGAATGTTGTGGATATAGACTAGGGGAAATGCATTGCTACCAAGCCATGGCTGAGTTAGCAAAGTGATGATGTTATCACTTAAAGAAAGATGATGAGGGTTAGTGAAAGGGAAATTATTTGATCTGGACTCCAGTTAAAATGTCACAAATCGATTCTTATTTCCGACTAATGCTGTAAACGCTTACCTTGTGTGCCAGCTGCATTTATGCAATATGACAAGATCATGCAAGAACCCTTGGGGTCACATATCGCACGGAAATCCTTTATATCAGGTTTCAAGCAATGAGATTGCACCACTGTCACCAGTGAAGGCTTGTCAGGTTCTGTGTAACAAACCATCAGCTTTGGTCAGACACAAGACAATGCAAGAATGCAGACCCAGCTACAGTCAGATGTATAGGAGTGCACACCACATGGAATTTCTTTGTGAAAAACAAGTTTCCACAACATCTGCATGACATTTTTTATGAAAATAATATAGTCCTTTTGAATGTAAACAAGCTGTTTCAGAGAATGGTCCACCCTGATAAAAATATGAGTGGTCTCTCTTAGTAATAAGAGGGTCAAATATACATGGTTACTATTGGTATAAAGTACCAGCGATCAACTGCTTGAGTTTAAAATTATTGGTATCAATATCTCCTTTTCAGAAGCCCACAAAAACCCTACAAGACAAGACAGTTGATGTAGATATTGTAAATTGAATTTAGGAACTGCATGCTTATTTAAATTGTTTGATTGAAAAAGCACTCAGTAGTCTTCCATTTGACTCTTGCACTGGAGGAGTGCTGGTGCGGGGATATCGTGCTAAATGTTGAGCAGCAGATGGGCCAGCTCATTCTGTTCCTTGGATAATTATAAATCATTGACATGCTGACAAATTAATTTAAAATGGGCATGTATCTAATATTTTTTTGGTTATTATGGAGATGTAATTGCAACAGGATTTCTGCATTAATTAATTATGGAAGGGAGTCAAAATTACTTTTTTATTCCTGTATTTAATTACTGCCATATCAGAAATTAGCATGAATAACAGCACACACAAATAGGTTTGGCATTCAGTTAGGTCCGTCAAACATTAAAAAGACATGGGGTGATCTCTTTAGTATCAAATTACACAGTGTTTAGGTGCCGAGGGAAGAAAAAAAAAATGTTGTCACTCAAAAGGCCGACTTTGTGTTTCAATCTTTTACATTTAGTTAGCACTAGTGATGGCTATTGATGGTCAAATGATGCTTTGTGAACCATTTTATTTATTTTATGAGGCAACTAAATGGCGCTCTTGGTTTAAAGAAAAAGGTTCAAGGAATGGGAATTCAGTATGCTTTCAGCCTTTGGTTGAACAGAGAGTGTCATACAGTAGTGGGCTCAGACAATAAAGAAAATGCTTCATGAAGCTTAATTTGGCCATCACTAATATTCACACATCAAGCAGACACCGAGCAATGCAATGAATCATTTGGAGCCATGGTTCTGGCCACTCGATGAATGGTGGTCTGGTGATGAATCCAATATTCTCTCTCATATATGGTCTCCACCATCTCCTTGGGAAAATGTATGGCACCTATATGTTCCACTTTCCTGACCAGATAGTTTGGTGCTGGGCAGATAGTGCCGTTTATCAGACCTTTCCCCACTGAAAACAGCTGTCATTGTTAATCTAAAATTACAAAAAACACTTTGTGTAGAACTTTTAAAAAATTCCAACTTTGGCTCCCCTATTAGTAAAAAAGACACTGCGGCTGACACCCACACAGAAGTTAGAAGTGCATAGACTGCACAAATTTTCAACATTGTTTTTCTACATGCCAAAAAATATCCCATTTTAATGACCTCAAAGATGTTTTGATCATAAACAAAAATGTAATGGCATTCAGGAAATGTGTTTAGCCAACCCGTTCTCGCTCCGAACGCGTAAAATATGGACGTTTGGGCAGTGGCTGTCCGCGTCTGATGTGCAGCATCTGGACGGGGTTTAGAGAGTAGTATGTAAGAGGGAATACAGGACTTTCACCCAGGAGAACGGGGTTCGTGGCTCACCTGTGTCCTTAACCATTCCGTTATTGCTGTGTGTCAAGGAAACCGCTTTCTTCTTTAACCGGCCCGTTATTCTTGCAAGTCCAAAAGTCCCCACCAATCGCGTGTAATATGGCGCTAAAGGAGACCTTTTGTTATTGACGCGAAGGACCCCTTTAGTATCAATAACGTTAGTTACTTTGGTAACTCCAGATTCTATTAGTATAGAAAACTAATAGTAGTACGCTATTGGGTTTATCCCTTCGCGCATGCGCAGTCGTGAAGATTTTCTTTCCCGCCCTAGCGCCCAGCGCGGGCCTCACTACGTCCGCATTTACTGCATATATAACAGAGCGACCCGTTGTTCGACTCCCAAAAACATCAGCTTTTTCTTCAACCAATGTTCTAGGAGCAGGTGGCCGGACCTTAGAGGGCTACGCCTATACTAATAGAATCTGGAGTTACCAAAGTAACTAACGTTCATTTCGTATAGGCTCGCCCTCTAAGGGCTACGCTATTGGGTTAGGGCGAAGGATGTAGTAATGCACTGCGGCACAAGGTCCACAAGCCGAACATACACCACATTGCCCCAGCAAAAATGTACAGAGGCTAGTCAGAGTCACTCTCTGACAAAGCCCTGCCCAATGGCGTGGCCGGAAAGGTTCATGTGGCCCGCAAAATGATGCAGTAGTACAATGATTAATGGGGGTTAAGCGTGATTGACCCTGTTGCGCATGCAACGGAGAGACATGATTACCTCCGTGCATGCAACATGATTATGACAATGTATGAGATAAGAGCTGTGTCTCACAAGAAATACCCCAGATACAGGAGAGGTGAGACAGCAGAGCAGGGTCATTGCAGCACTAGGTGTGAAGGAGATTGGCAACAATCAAGGCATCCGTTTTTTTTTTTTTTTTTTTGCACATTCAGCGCGGCATTACGCGTCACTGACTGTGGACAGAACCGCATGAGACATGGAAGATTCAGACATATCTCGCAGATAAAAGCGGATGAAGGGGCACGGAGAAGCCCAGGAGGCTGCCGCGCAAATGTCGGCTACTGCCATCCCTTTAAATAGAGCCGCAGACGCCGACAGAGCCCTCGTAGAGTGACCCCGAATGTCTTGGGGGGGCTCTTTTCCTTCCGAGTATAAGCCTGGGTAATAGCCTCGCACAGCCAGTGAGACAGACGCTGTTTGAGAGGGCTGATCCTTGGGAGTGTTCTCTATAATGCACAAACAGCTGCTGAATTTTCCTGATATTTGCCGTGCGTAAAATGTATTGGACAGAGCGCACGGACACAACCGGTGGGGGCCCCTCTGCACCGTTAGCGTGAGGTGGGGGGAAAAAACCCTCGAGGAGAAAACACCTTGACCGAAAAGAACTAGTTAAAGCTCTTGGTGTGAAGGAGGGATTTGGCTGTAAGGTGGCTGCACTCCCGTCCTCTAATGGAGAGGCAGGACGGAGAAACTGACAGTGCACATAAATCCACTCACTCTTTTGGCCGACGTTAGGGCAAGGAGAAGTGCTGTCTTAAGCGACAGCATTCTGGCGAAGCCTGTGCCAAGGGCTCAAAGGGGGGTTTCCCCAGAGCCCGGGCCACCAGAGCTAGGTCCCATTGGGGGGCGAGGGGCGAACATGGTTTTTGACGCCTAACCCCCTTCAGGAAACGCTTCACCAGGGGAGTGCGCAAAAAACTGTCCTCTCACCGAAACCTTGTGACAGGATGAGATGGCTGCTGCGTATGCTTTGACTGTAGAATGGAGCCAAATCATTATCCACCAGAGTTAGAGTACGTCAGCACGAGAGGTAGGGGACACGATGTGGGGTCTGCGTCCCTCTCTGTGCACCAGCGCTGGAAGGCAGACCAGCGCCCTGCGTAGCCTGCTATGGTAGAGGGGGCTCTGGAGCCCTGGATAGTGCGTACCACGGCGGGGGGCAAGCCTAATCTCTGTAAGCGTTCCCGCTCAGCAACCAGCCCCACAGCCTCTGATTTATCACTGGGGGATGACATTGCACCGTTCAGCTGCGATAGTGCGTCTCTCCGCCACGGAATCTGCCAGGGGGGAGCCACCAGCAGCTGACGAGGGTTGGGAACCAGGACGCGCTCGTGCGCTCCGGTCCACCAGAACAATTAACAGATCCTCCTCTGGACGCGCTCCAGGAGGCGAGTGATCAGAGGACCGGGGGAAAAGAATGATAGGAGGGTTTTGGGCCAGGGTTTGTGGGAGAAGGGGTCACGCCGAGGGAGGGTTGTCCCGCGCGCTCAAGGAAAACCACAGTGTGCACTGTGTGTTCTCTCGTGAAGCGAACAGATCCACCTCCGCTTCCCCGAACCTGCGCTCCATAACGTTGAACGATGTGGGATTCAATCTCCACTCGTTGTGGGAGGGCCCCCCCTCGACATCAAGTCGGCTGCCCTGTCAAAATCCCGGGGATATATACTGCTTTGAGAGACAGCAGGTGGCTGTGCGCCCACAGCAGGA
Organism: Etheostoma spectabile; assembly: GCF_008692095.1. Classification (NCBI taxonomy): domain Eukaryota; kingdom Metazoa; phylum Chordata; class Actinopteri; order Perciformes; family Percidae; genus Etheostoma; species Etheostoma spectabile. The sequence continues at coordinate 28,036,379 of NC_045741.1, forward strand.
GGCGTCGGCTATTTCTAAAGCCGGGCTGAGCGTATGCCGCCCTGGCGGTTTATGAATGCGCCGCCGTGATGTTTGTCCGTCCTTACTACAACAGCCTCCCGTCACCATGGTGTGAAAGTGTTTCAACACCTTCAACACCGTGGACAGGCAGGAGTTTATGTGAGGGAGAGGGGAGGAGGCCAGGCCCCTCCCACCACTCCCACCTGTCCTTGCTTCTCGCTGCTATCTCCTGTCTTCTCTTGTCCTGTTCTCGCCTGTCTTTCTGTGTGCTCTT
>NC_045741.1:28037283-28040387 GCF_008692095.1 Etheostoma spectabile
GCGGAGGACGCTCATTTCGGTGCCTGAGCAGCGGGACGCAATGGCGCCCCGCTCGCGGCGACGGCCTGGTGTGTGTTGTGTGGGGAACAAACTGTCATAACAGTGCCATGTTTAGAGCAAACAGGGACTGTTCGGCTGAGGGGAAACAGCTCTTTAGAGGAGGGAGTGGCCCTTAAAAGGGCCGTTTGTGTTCCAACTCTCAGCTTAAGGGACAGTCGATCCACGTCCCGTCATTGCCACCGCCGCTGCTGCTTGCTGGGTGGCTCGGGAGGCGGGTTGGACCAGGTGGGGGCCGCTTCATGGTCCTCCGGCCTCGTGCAGGTTGACGGCCGTGTGGCATCGTCTGTCGTCTGCGGAGGGGGACCGGGTGGGGGCCCCCGACGCCGAAGCTTGGGAAGACGCGCGCAGCGATGCTGTGGGGCGCTTCCGTTGTGACGGTTGTCATGGCGACGGTGGTGCTGTGAGGAGGAGCCTTCCACCCGAGCCGAGCCCTCGAAGCCGCTCGGGTCCTCCGCGCTTGATGGAGATGAGACGTGGCAGTCTGTAGGCGCGGCCCAAATAGTCCATCGGGGGCTATGGGACCGTACAGAACTCGGTCTAATGGGCCTGGCAGCTTAGAATGTGGAGCCCAGTTTTCGCTGGGCACAGTCTGCCAAGCCACACCCGGACAGCGCCACCGTGGACGCCGTGGTCAGGGTAAGGATGGTGGTCATAGCCTTACCAATCTCCGTGGCAAGCTCCGAGGGGAGGGCGCCGGGAGTAGTGGCCATCGCGGAGACGGCGGAGGCCAGTAAGGCGATGTTGTTTTGTGCCCACAATTGGGGGCCGTGTCAGTGACTTGAGCGCACACTTGATCCTGGGGAGAGGGAGGCGTGGGCTTCCGGTGGCCAAAGAAAGTAGCTTTCGGAAGCAAAATGGACGCCAGGCATCCCCTCCAGGGGAGGGATGAAGGAAAAAACCTGCGTCGTATCGCCCTGAACCCCGAGTAAACGGGGGCCTAGAGGAGACGGGAGCCCTCAGTTTCCCGGCTGGGAGAAAGCCTCCTACAAAATGGCCGAAGCTCCGCGAAGCGCGGCCAGAGTGGGGCCCGTGGAAGAGGGCGGCCATCGGGCATAACATCACCGATCAAAGGCCGCGAGCGGGGGCTGGCAGCTCCGCCCCGCGGAGCGGCTATGCCTCTCAGCTCCGCCGCCTTCCTTATGATCTGGCAGGTCGGCGAAGAGAGCCTTAGCGGTGGAGGCTGGAGCCGGGTGTGAAAAGCAAAGGGGAAGGCCGCGGGGGTGCCCCAGGCCGTTCGGGAGACGGAGAGAGCTCCCGCGGGAAAGCATCAATCGCCGTCTCGAGGCCCAATCCCCCAAGGGGGAAGAGGGGGACCTACCAGAGGGGAGGAGGGGAAACCGGTGATGGAGGCGCTGTCAGAGAGAGCGGAGTCAGCGGACTCATGCTCTTCGAAAACGCCGTCCGCCAGCGGCTCCAAGTTGCCGCCGGATTCCTGTCTGTCTGCCCAGCTGCCGACTCCGTCCCCGCTAGCCTGGCAAACCAGAAAAGCTTCCGCCCGTCGAGTTAGCCGTTTAGACGACAGGCGGGCAAAAAATGGCAAGGAGGCGTGGGGGGAGAGCCTGGCCGGCGTGACGGCACCCAGGCAGGCCTCGCAACGGGGTGGAGGTCGGCGGAAGGATTAGCCGGTCGGCAGAGGGGCAGACCCGGGCACCGGCGGAAGGTCTTGAGCTTGACTTCATACTGCGAGTGAGAAAAAAGGGAGTCGAACAAAGGGTCCGTCTTGTATAATGCAGTAAATGGGACGTTGTGAGGCGCGCTAGGGCGCTAGGGCGGGAAAGAAAATCTTCACGACTGCGCATGCGCGAAGGGATAAACCCAATAGCCCTTAGAGGGCGAAGCCTATACGAAATAGAACGACAAAAGTACCTGACCAAGCATCCGGATGTTACGAGGGGCGAGTGAGAGTGTTCGATGCTCATTGTTTGTGTGCATGTGTTCTATTAGCGGTACTGCTATTTCTTTTCTTCTGAAACTGATAATCACCAGCCACATTCTACACACTAGAAATTAAATAAGTGAGTGAAATGAAAAACCCATTTCAAGGTAACAGTTAGATGTAAAGGTGCAATATGTAACACTAGGGCTGTAACGATATGAAACTGAAAGTTCAAGACTCAGGTCCACAAAACCTGTGTTGCGTGAGAAGCCAGAATCGTGACACACCCCTTCCAACACCCCTTCCAACTCCCGGAGTTATCCTTCGCGTACAAGATCACATTGCACGTTGCATTTTAAGCTCCTCTTTTTTTCATCTCGTGGAGAGCTACACAACACAACTATATCAATATAGGACTGGCGAGTTAAATAGGCTCGGACATACGTGCTGCGGGCCACTGTGGACTTGCGTCAGTAGCGGTAGTTGTGAAAGCGGTTTCAGGAAAGTGGCCGCATGTGTCCAACAATGCACAAAACATCAACACAGGTACAAGCCGACAGCTGTCCGCGGAAACATGAGTCAGAGCCTCCCTGACGGGTGAACTGAGAGTCCGTTTCCTGTGCTTTCTTTTTTCTTTTGGCTGCCAAAAATGTACATTACTACCTAATTAATTAATTAACCTGAGTTAAACACTAGCGATCAGTAAACGGAAGGTAGTGTCTGGTGTGTGCACCAGTGTTTATGCGTTTGTGTGTTGGCCTGCCACCACATTTGGCGAGTGTTAATTTCGGACACTGCACAGTACTGTGAAACAGTAGCTCCTTAATTTATTTTGTAAATGTAAGAAAACTGGATTGAAGAATTTTCAACATGCTCAAATCATCTCCACAATGGAGTTTTGTTTTGTTTTTCAACAGTGTTTTGATACAAAGAAAACAGAAGTGTTATAGCTTTGGCTATTTACTTATTTTACTTAGGTATAGGGCTGCACGATTATGGCCAAAATGATAATCACGATTAATTTGATCAAAATTTTGATTGCGATTATTCTCACGATTATTTGTTGATTTTAGCCAAAACAAATTTTATTGTCACATAGGCTATTTATAACTGCGAGGGGGTGTGTGATGGACGCTACTCACAGAGAGACGGCTGACTCATTATGAAT
>NC_045741.1:28040397-28043907 GCF_008692095.1 Etheostoma spectabile
CGGGTCGAACGGCGGATACACACGACGTCTGTATGAAACGTCTGTATTGTCACTGCGCTGCATTTTTATGAACTATGATATTCTGGCCATGGGTCACATCTCTGGTCCAGGTCCACAGCTCCGTCTCACGCTGTTACTCTACCAACTGAAGTTAGTTGCATTCAATAACTTCTTCTGTGTTCTTCGCCGTGGCGGCCACGGTAGCAAACGTACCCGCGGAAACACTGGTACAAACACAGGTTTGCCTTTCATATTTAACAATATACAGCTGTGTTAATTAAAAAATTAATACTGTAGACAAATGTCAGAAGTGTGGACACCCGCTGTGTGGCCGGGCGCGGAGTAAGAGGAGAGACCCCACACAGGCACGGCTTTACAGAAGAAATGGGTCATGTAACGTTAAATTAAACCATATCCATATAAACAGCATTGCAGCGGATGCAAGGACATTAGCACTGGTGCGTCCTAGAGGAGCTAACAGCTAACAGACGCTACTAGCTAACAGCTAACAGACGCTACTAGCACCGACTAGCACTGGTCACCGCTGTTGTCTGAAATATAACAGACGGGACAAATGTTGCGTTTACTGGCAAACTGGTAAACCTTGAGACCGACATATAAACGACTACTATCTGTTGAGTTTTCCTCCCGTTACTCTGACTGTCTACATCTAGAAACTAAGCTGCGCGGTGCAGGGACAACTGACTGGCTCATGAGAACACGGGTTTACGGAGTGGTAGATGGGCTATGCAAAAAACCCGGAGCGTTCTATGAAATGAAGCTTTAAAAAAAATAATCGCTTGATCACCCAAATTTGATTGTGGGAAGTCAAAATCGTGATCGCGATTAAAATTCAATTAATTGTGCAGCCCTACTTAGGTATGTTGTTAATAATTTGCATAGTAAATGTTGTTCTTTGGTGTTTAGCTTATAAACCCACACTCAGAACGGAAAAGAGTCTGGTGTCAACCAGGCTAATTTAAAATAGTTACTGCAGTACAAATTTAACATACTGGAGAGAGTCATCTGCCCCTCCTCCCCAGACTCGTAGTTCACTGAGGTTGCCAGGCTGAGGTTAATAACTCAAACTTGCAGTGAACCAAGACACCGCTTGATTTAATTGATCTCGAGCGGTTGCACTGTTCCATTTGGCCTCATTCAGTAGCCTGGTGCGCGGTTTCCAATGTCCAATCTACTATTCTCTGCTCTGCTCACGGTAGCCCATTTCCTGATTAATTCTACCACCACTCCAGCGGAGGCGCTAATGAGGTAAAAAAAAAACAGGAGTGAGTCGGTTCTTTGACTCATGGCACTCGATTCTCTCGGTTTAGGGAGAATTACAGTAGGAACCGCTAAAAATAACACTACCTTGTGGTCCTCTCCACCTGACTGACCACACTCCATTGGCTTAGAATTCCTGCTACAATTGCTAACCACAGTCCAAACTCACGCTCCTCTCTTCCCAATTTACAGCCCCCCCTCTCTTGGCTTGAAATAACTCACCGTTGGCAGCGGCCGCTGAACAAGCTACACAGTGTAAACAGCCGTGGCCCACTAGCCTGGCCCTCCGGTAACGTTAGCAGTTATCAGGGTTAGCATGGCAGCGTTAGCAACAACCAGTCAGGATTACTTTACTGGCTGTGTCTCAATTGTTTTTGCGGGTAACCAACTCAAGTACTCTAGCTATATAATTCAATGTGAGTAGACAAATGTTGAAATGACATAAAATGTCCGTCCATTGCAGTCAAAATAAATTAGCTGGAAGCTAATGCTTACCTGCTCAGGAGGAAATTAGCCAACTCTGTGTCCTTTTGGGCTCTAAGCTATCTCCATCTTTCAAAACATCTCCAATATTTACCCGGGGTTTGTAACATCTATGGTCACGCAACTGTTAGAAACACAGGTTATTTTTTTAGGTTGGGAAGAATCTCTGTTAATCTTGTTCGGTTGTTTGCTGCTTTCATGGTTGCACTAGTGTTACAGCTGTAGCGCGCTGGGTTTGTGTTTTTACAGGTATATCTGACAACCAGGCCTGGCTGTCAAACTAGGCATTTAATACCAACACACAGGCCAAAACACAAACAGAAATTCCTTAACAGAACATATATTTCAAAAAGAGAAAATGCTGGCATTAGCATTGTCAGTAAAGAAAGTATTTACACTTAGGATGTTTCCTTAATATCTGATGACACATTGGGGGCATTTTTGGATTTATTACAGTAAATATATTACAAATTAGACCGTTAAGTTTGACCCAACAAACAGACACAATCAGAAAATGTCACTGAAAGGAAATCATCGCAACTTTTAATTTTCTTAAAGAGTGTTCATTATGTAGTCATTTAATCAGTTAGAGATGTCACAGTTGAAACTTTTTGCCTAACCCCCAAATTACACAGGCTGCGGAACGGCTGTGGACCCGCACCGGAACGGCGTTGGGGTAATTTGGTTTCCATTAAAGTCAAGGTGTGTACTTCCACAGACCGGAACGGCTGCGTCCCAGCAGAGATGGGAAGTAACAAAGTACAAATACTTTTTTACTGTACTCAAGTAGATTTTTCTGATATTTTTACTTTACTATTTATTTTTGTGGCGACTTTTTACTTCTACTCCTTACATTTTAACACAAATATCGGTACTTTCTACTCCTTACATTTTACAAAATTGGCTCTTTACTTTCGTTTTGTACAAGAGGTTGTCATGTTGGAAAATAGCGCGGCCACGCGCCACACACCGCGAGCGGGTGCGCGCGCCACACAGAGAAAAAAGTGAGAGAAATGAAAAATAGACTAGCTGTCCGGAGGATAATCAGCTGAGATGTGTGTGTGCGTCTTTGAGAACTGTAAGCGTATAACTCATGTTTTCAGTTCATTAAGCCTGTTTTTGGTCTATAGTTCTTCACATTTAAAGTTTAGTTAGCTAGTGGTTTTGGTGGTGTTTCACATGTAAGCTAGGTTGCGTTGTCTTAATGAAGCATCAACACTTTCACCGCTTTAGTCGCATGAGTGTTTTTTTTGACCGAAACTTGAGATACTGAGTTCAATCGACAAGTGGATGGAAACTTAGCTAGAGAAAGTCGTCTCCGTGTTTGTAACAGACACACCTGGGGCCAAATTGGAAACCCAGAACAGCCTTTAATCCAGTCCTAATCTAGGCCTCCACCTTCAAATCATTTCATGGAGTTATCCTTGTATTGTTTACATCATCAATACCATATTCATCTAAATGGATGGGAATACATCACTGTACGTTGCATTTGACGCACGACTAAGACAACTCAACAGCATTCAGCATTATTCACAGCAAATCATTGAGGTTGATGGACTGCGATAATGTTGCAATAGTAGTATGGATGGTGCTAATGTTAGCACATAGTAGTATGGATGGTGCTAATATTAGCACATAGTAGCATGGATGGCGCTAATGTTAGCACATAGTAGCATGGATGGCGGCATGATTGAAAATGAAGAAAACAGCAAGACATTCCCATCATCCTCAACCTTATCTGAG
>NC_045741.1:28043946-28044040 GCF_008692095.1 Etheostoma spectabile
GCCAATGTGCTGGGGAACTTCTTCATTAATGTCTGTTAAGTCATTCATATTTTAATCCTTCATTTTATTTCCAGAAGCCATATTTGAGCACACA
>NC_045741.1:28044050-28044196 GCF_008692095.1 Etheostoma spectabile
GATTCATTTTTATGTTAGGGGGAAAGATTAAATTAATAAGTCAGAATCTTATTAACCTGGAGTCCCAGTCTCTGTCATAATAATCTGTGATGTTTTAGGCCTATTGGCAAACATCCATTTAAAATGTAGCCATTGCCATATAAAGA
>NC_045741.1:28044296-28079647 GCF_008692095.1 Etheostoma spectabile
GCATTAAAGGTGCTTTTGACTGATCTTTAGATTCACTGCCTGGTTTGACACCTGATTCCTACAGAGTGAGATGGGCTTTTATCTTCTTAAACTGTCTCATTGCTTTCCTGAATATTACAATTCAAAGATTTAATGAACTGTTGGGAAATATATTTATGTTAATGTCACAGTCCCTAAACTGCTTTGAGAGAAAATAATTTGCACAACCCAGAGTTAAACACATACTGTTAAACTATTGCCCCTGTAACCCACGCCAAATATGGCTATATTTGCCCCCACCCCCCCCTCCTCTGTAGTGAGTAATTCCAAGTGTCCTTTTAACCGGCAGACAATTTAATGCAATCAAAATGCTAAATGAGTTTCAAGGCCTTTATGTGGCTAATCTTAAGCATTCAAAATGAGTATGTTTTTGTTTTTTTATAACCAGGTATTCTAGGTGTTTTATAACCAGGTGCCACAATGAAAAAACATGTCTTTTCTTACAAAGACACAACCACAGCTTCCTGAGCACAGACTCCACTGGTACTTTGGTTTGGAGCCCGACCGAATATCGTGGGCCGATAGTAGGCATTTGCCGATCCGTGGTATCAGCATCTATAATGGCCAATTAAAATAATAATAATTCCTCGGAATTATTATGATGACAAATACATTTCTGTCAAATTAATATTTAATTAATAAAAACGGACTGTGAACCATGTTATGAGCATTGGTGTTGCATAGTTTCTCAACCAGAGGGCGCTCTACAACATCCTTGTTTGTTAAGGTTAGGGTTTTATGTCTTATTTTATTGTAGAAATCTGTTTTTACTGTGTTTAATTCTTAGCCTGGTTCTGTCATGTCTTGTGATTATTGTATGGTATTTTTGGTCTTGTCTTGTATATGTTCTGTTTCCTGTTTTATTTTGAAGTCTGGGTCTCTGTCTCAAGAGGCTTGATAATCAAACTCCTTTTGGAGAAAACAAATGGAATTCTGCTATGTTGTCAGTTAAGAAGCCAGCCACAGGGTGCTGCAGTTGCCTAGCAACGGTGCTAAGCTGCAGCCATTGGTTGGCTGAGCTGGGTTCTGACATCATATTCTAAAATGGCTTTGATCCTTTTTGATGTGATGTCATATACTTTCTTTGTTATTAGATACATAAATTAAAGTTACTCCTATTCATCCGTAGAGTTGAAGCAGGTTATTTTGAGACCAGATCATAATTCGATACAACACAAATCTAAGAATTGTAGGCTACCAAATCATCTTTGATACCATTGCAAGAAGAGCAAGAGTCCTTGAAACACAAAACAGGATTTTATTTTGATGTCACACAGTATTGGTACGGAAAAACTCAACCAATACAGCTGATTTGAACAATTATCATGTCTGGACCAGAAATATCACAGACAGAGGACATGCTTGAGGTTACAGGGGATACTGTTCGCCCCTGATTGAATCCTTTTTTAAAAGGATAACACCGGAACAGTGGGAATCGTTGAAATCCTGCACCCTCGATGATGCCACTAAAGTTATGGTGGCTGACTTGCTTTTGGACATAATAACATTGCTGTCAAAGGTCTGGTTGGTGAATCTTAGGAGCAAAAATGCACCGGCGTCTGAGGAGGGGCTGGTTTCTGATGAGAGTGTTACATCCAGTCTGGGTGACATACTCTTTCGGAGTTTTGCCGGGGCTCTGAATACTGAGGACAAAGTAGAGTGTGTCAGCTCACAGCGCTTGACAGGTTGGGTTGGTAAAGAGGTGGCAGAAAGTGTCAAATCTGCTCTCTCCACTACTATGTGCACTACAGAGCCTGTGATAATTCAGCACATCACTCCCCCTCGCAGGCTTAATGCTATGGTTGGTCATGTCGGCAAAATGGTAAAAGCTTTGTGCTCGGCTCAAACCTGTATGGCGACAAAGAATCATACCAGTCCTACGCAGAAAATAGAACAGATGCCCTTCCAGGGAGAAGTGACAGAAGGTATGGAGACGGAAGACACTGACGACTGCATCCAATCACCAGTTACAGCCGTGGAACCAGAATTCCCGGAGATCATCTCATCAGACGACAGTGTGATTGAGATTCCAATATTGACGTCTGTCGAAGATATGATGAGGAAGGAGGTGATAACGATATTTGATCCTCTTTTGGCTCAAGTGCCGGATTTTGAGTATCAGCTGATACAATCTGAATGCTCTCGGGAGATTGAAGAGATTGCAGAAGACATCGCTCGGTCAATAAGTCAAATCAAGGGTTTGGACGGTGCAGAAGCTGCAAGTCCACAGTACCAACAGAAGTTCAAGCTGTTTGTAGAAGCAATAGCGAGTAAGATCAAGTCTTTTTTCACAATGCGCTTGGCCAAAGCTTGGTATTATCGTATATTAGAGGAGCTTAAGGCCAAATTCCAAAAGCAATCAAACGCTGAAAGCGAGCACTCAAGACAGACAGCCATAGAGAAATTTGACTCTCTGCTTCAGACTGAGGATAATCACAAATCACAGCATGGGAATGTGGTTAATGTGATTCAGAAGTTCGAGAATATGACCCCCGGAAAAAGCATGACATTCACAGAGAAATTTACTGATCTCCTCTATAGGGACATCACACGTGGAATCGAGCCCAATTTGATCCCAGAACCAATGAGAGGGAAGTCATGCAGTGATGTGGTTGTTCCGGATTCACATGCTGACATGTTTGCTGAAATTCGAAACAAAGTGTGGAATTTCATGGGATTGATTGGGTGGTGGCTGAAAACTCAGATCGGAAGCCACGCTGATAGGGTAGCACACAAAATATTAAAAGAAGAGTCACTGGCAGCACCGCAGCTACCAATGGTCAACATCGCAGAGAAGCCTGTGGCAACTTCTCCAGCTCCTAGCTCGGTATGTGAGGAGATATGTGCTGTACCTGCACCGGATGCAGCAGCACAGTTAGAACGTAGGAAAGTATTCATCCAGATATTCACAGAGAAGCTGGTTTCTCGGATATACAGGAAAACAAAAGTGAACTGTTCTATTGGAAACCCAGAGGACTACGTTTACCATCTGTTGAATAGAACATGGGCCGACGTCAAGGATGTCGATTTTGATACTACCCAAAAAACAACTAAAAACCTTGACAAGGCCATTTTCCAGAACTTGTGCAAGAAATACGGCTGTGCAGACAAGGTGCTGATCTCCATGCGTCTAAAAGATCCAGCACTGGAAAGATGTATTGCCTACTCTGTCAAAGAATACCTGATGACAGCACCACCCAGACATAAGGATGTTAAAAGACACCTAAAGAAGCTCTTTGCCAGATTCCGTGCAGCCGTCAGCAACCGTTACAATGAGTTCCCAACAATCCAGACTCCGGGACACCAAGAGGTGGAGGATGTCCATGAAGAGGTCCTCACCCAGCCAGAGGTGGAGACTCTGAGACACCAAGAGGTGAAGGATGTCCATGAAGAGATCCTCACCCAGCCTGAGGTGGAGACTCTGAGACACCAAGAGGTGGAGGATGTCCATGAAGAGATCCTCACCCAGCCAGAGGTGGAGACTCTGAGACACCAAGAGGTGGAAGATGTCCATGAAGAGATCCTCACCCAGCCAGAGGTGGAGACTCTGAGACACCAAGAGGTGGAAGATGTCCATGAAGAGGTCCTCACCCAGCCAGAGGTGGAAACTCTGAGACACCAAGAGGTGGAAGATGTCCATGAAGAACCACAGCAGACAGCTTCTTCTGAAAAACAGAATACATTTTATCGATGTGAGAGATTCCTGACTTCTAAATATGTGAAAGGTATATTTTGGTGCTGCATCTTTGTCTCTTTTCTGGTTCTATGGATCTTGTTTTTGTAGCAACCTGTTGGGTGCTAACTCCAGCAGGAGGATAACACGTTGTAGACAACACCGATTGGTTTCATTTTTGTCTCTACTGACAGACCTAATGTTCAAACAACAGAGCTACGTGTTGAAATTGACTGGAATTCTCCTTTAACAAGCCAGGAGTAAAGCTGTTCACCTCCAACATACTTTACTTTCTGCGCTACACATCTGCTCCCTCTGCTAAGCACCCTATCACTCCAAATCCCCTTTGTAAAACAAGAAGAAGGATGAGGAGTGAAACACTGACACACACACACACACACACACACACACACACACACACACACACACACACGCTGAAGTACAGTGGAAGGTGCAGTGTAAAGTCATCAGACAGCTGGTTTCTGTCTTTCAGGACTTTGCACATTCCCGCTGTGTCTGCTTGGGTTTAATCTGGGTGCTCCAGTTTCCTCCCACTAACGTTAAAAAGTACTTGTGTGTATGAATACCTTCAATATTCTTTGAAAATACCTTCTGTATAGTTGTATTTCTGTAGAAAGTGTTTTTTTCTGAGCCAGAAATATCCTATTTATCTCATATTTTGTTACTTTTATTGCAAAATAAATACTTTTAAATCCAAAAACATTGTTCCACTGACTTGACAATACCTCTTGTCCAAATGAGGGCTACACAGCTCAATACTTGAAGGTTCCTGTTCTCCTCATCCACCATACCACATTATACATCCGCCCCCTTCAGTGTAATGTCAGCACAGAACAGGTAATGCTTGATTTCTCAATGAATGCAATTGTTAAAGAAATCCTGTGGACCAGTGGTGTTGCTGTTTAAGTCTTCAGATTTATAGATGGAGTTACATAAATGCATTAATTTGTGTTATTTGTTTGCACTTGTAGGAAATAATTGGTAGACCTTCAGACACTGGACCCTTAACACCATGTGTTCTGTGTGGAGAGGAATTTCCATTTTCCCACTAAGGGAACACAATAGTCCTAATGGGGATGTTTGTACATCAGCTAAAAAGCTTTGTTTTCTCACTGTTAATGATGATCTATTCAGGCCAGATGTTGTTTTTTGCAAGTGATTGTATGACCAACTTTATCAGTGAAAAGCTAGATTATTTGTTTTATAAAAGTGGTTCTATTTTTATTAGGTGTGGGGAGATATTGCAATATTCTATTGACTGAACACCACACCACAAGCAACACAACAATGAAGAGAGCGGTATTTCCTATCATAAAATGATAGCATGGCTTACATGCCCATGCACTCATTCAGGTGCGTGACCAGAGTGTGAAGGAAAAGGCTGGGATTCTTTTTTCATGTATACTTGTAGCTACTTAAAATTAAGCTTTATTTTGCTTATGGCTCCAAGATGGCCTACTCTGCTGTTAAGAGAAATTAGAAAGGTGGAATTAAACCAATTTACTATACATATTTAATATTTAATACATTAGTTCAAATTCATTACACACTAACGGAGATGTGGTATTTTATCCAGATACTAGTGCTGGTAACAGAATTGTGACCAAATTCCAGAACAGATATGGTAATTGCATATATGGCTTTTTAGGTAACGAAAGGCATGGCAGTTGTGCATGGCTATATTGCCATGTGTGTTATGACCATTACGGACTAACTGATGATATAATGATTCCCCTTAAGTGAGTTACAGGGTGACAGGACCCAAAACAGGGAGAGGGAAAGTGGGACAGGGACAGCCAGTGCCTCTGCCTCAGCATCAGCCTCACATGACCCAGGACTAGATGTGGATGAGGGTAGAGTTTCTGTACTTTTAAAGAGTAGTGACGTTTTATGTTCTTTATTTGTTTTGGAAGTTGAAATATTTCATGTGAAAATGCAAAAACTATTTGGTTCTTGAAATATTCTGAATGCTACCACTGTAGTTGGTCTGTCACATAGTTTTTTTTCACATGCTAATTTATGTCATTCCATCTCAGCAGGAGCAGCAAGTGCCACTGGAAACTCACCCACAGAGGCCCCCATTGATGGTAAGTACATTGCTATAAGGCATGGTAGAGCTAATCATTAAAATCATTGGTCCTGCATGTTTTAGTTACCCCCCCCCCCCCCCCCCCCCCCTGCATGTTATGAAATTGCTTAAGTATGAGATTTGAGACCACCCTTGAACACACGTCATGTCACTTAGTAATTCGTTGTCATTCTATATCAGTAGCAACAGGAATTGCACCTGGTCCTGGAATCCCACCTACAGAGGTCACTACTGATTGTAAGTGTGTTGCTATAAAGCATAGTATTGCAAATTATAAAAACTTGTACCATATGTTCAGGTTTCTCCATGCTGCATGTTCATAACATCACAGAGCTGCTTTTAAAAGGATAATCAAAGATTCATGTATGTACTGTGTGTTTTAAATTGAGCGAGTCAATGTACATGCATAATCTTAAAGGTTCAGTTACTGTTTCCTAATGTAATTTACCCTTTTTTTAAGCTTGGGTTACACAACCGGACCCAGAGAAAGCAGCCCAGCTTTTCACACAGGCAGCTCTTGAAAACAAACAACATATGGAGCCCCTCACATTCACCCTGAGTCTCATGGACTCTGAAGGAGAGAGACACAGAGCGATCATCTCATTACACAAGAGGCCCAGGGTGGAGTGGGCAAGGCCCCTAACTTGCAGATTGATTGGTGAAAGTTTTTTACTATTCCTGCAAATACATACATATGTGAATTTATTATGTTAGATTTGTGTAGCTGTGACTTAGATGGTGTAGTTTTTCCAAAAACCTGTGGTGTAACTTATAATAAAAGCACATTTTTGACTTAGGTGACTCTGCTATTGGTGAAGGCGTAAAACGGCATGTGCTGTCCACTGTGATGGGAACTGTCCAGAGTGGTTTCCCTCTGGATGAAAAAAAGGTATGTCACACTATATTTGTTTTGCATACAGAAAAATGTCTGTGTCTGTTATTTGACAGTTTCTCCTCTGAAGGGAGAGTGCTTCTCTTCGAGGGAGAGAGTGACCACCTTATTCCCTCAACAAGTCAAGAGCTCCTGGAGGGTGATTTACTTGTGACTGCAGGAAAGATGGTTGGTCATTCATTCTTGAATGGAGGCCCATGTCTCACTGGCCTAAGCACAGCAATCATCCATGTACTTTTTGGCGGCAGTCCAGAGATGGCAACCATATGCCTGTCAGACTGTGTGGATCAGGATGTCCGGGATGTCTTGGCACTGGTCTGGAGTAACATGTTTTATTTATATAATGTAGTGTTTCCAAACTGCACTATTATCAAATTGTTGTAAAAGTGTATTGCCAAGAACCTACTTTTTTGATTGCCTATATTACAAATATTGTATTTGGCTCTTCTGTTCTGATGTCACTGATCAGTTGGAAAGAACCAGGGACCTGTCAGAAGAAGACAAATCCCAGATTCTCTCTGTGACACTGCCCTGGGACCTGCCTGGTGTCACACTGAACAACAGGTGGTGGTTGAGGGAGAAAATACTGCTCCATGCTGTAAGCTATCTATGATTATGGTCTTTGTAATTTGGCCTGTTCTTAAAGAGACAATAGCATGCTTTTTTCAGTTAAAGCCCAAAGTACAAACCAGAGGGAGTAGCACTGAGCTAGTCAGTAGGGGAGTCAAAAGGAGCCCAAACATTGTTTCAGACTATGGATGAATAGTTCCATGAGTTTTGGAATATTAAGCATGTAAATGTATCCTAGTAGACCCCACTGATTTTGTTTAATTTTACAGGTTCTTGGACGGACGACCCAGCAGGTTAAACAAATCCGACGAGGCCTGAAAGACACGGGTATCTGGGAGTTTTTTAGCTCCAGGCCAGATGCTGTGCAAGTCCTATTCCCAAGGGCCTGCAATGCAGAGATCACGCCACAAGTAATGCAAATACATTTTTTATGTTTAATTACTTTTTTTCCATTTATGTGCATGTTGCATCTTAGTTTATAAGGTATCTGTCAAAATCTATCTGGGTATAGAAACATATTTTCATATAAGTAACTAATTTATTAAATGTTTGGTAGATGATTCTGGACAATATCAACTGGCCAAGGGACGAGGACATCGATGAGGGCATCGTCAGCCTGGAGGACCATTGCAGAGTAATGACCTTCCTCCGGAAATTTATAGAGGATGGTACATTGCCTTTGTTCTTGAGTAAGACTCGCTCTATGTAGTGTTTGAGTGTCAGTGTGTGTGTATCGAATTTGTTTCCCGTGTGTATTTTTGTAAGGTACTCCGGAAGTCCTGTAGACTTTGCTCACATTCTGGACTTGTTGGGGTGTTGTTTCCTCAAACTTGGAGGTGGAAATCATCAATTGTGCCCTACCACAGTCATCAACTTGTTTTTTGACTCTGAAGCTGTCAAAGAATACAACAAACTATGAAAACGTTTTTCATGACCTGATGGCAAGCATATCCTCCTCCTACTCTGGATTCGGTTTGAGCACTGATACAGACACATCAATCTGTCAGATTTGAGCACCGATGGAGACAAAGGTTCAGATCTCATTTAGTTGTATTTGTTCAAAGCACTGGTAGAGACACAGACAAATCATTCTCTTCATTTAGTTGTATGGCGTCACAATATTCATAGGTTAAGACAGAAACTTGTTAATCCCAGAACCCCCAACATTTGATGTGCATTGTTTTTGATTCAGCCGTTGTTAACTAAATGTTTTGATGGATACCAGACCACTCTGTGTGAGGCACCTTGCTTGTGCATGCATGCTCACAAGGCATGATTGTTAATAAAAACATTCGGCAAATGAATAACTGACTTAAGTTCTTTTTTTGAAGCTCAACACACTTAGTCATCAATAAATTGGTAAGACAATTTCAAATGTGAGTAACATAATTTAAGCAAATATGAGAACTGCCTTATACTTTAAAGACCCTTCTATTCAGCTATGGTTTTGGAACACATACAAAATCAAATGTGCCATTAGTTATGGTCATTGGCACCAAAATGTTAGCAATCAGCAATTAACTTCAACTTAAATGTCTGAACATACTACAAGTCAAACATTACATTTTTAAACCTCTCCAAATATGTCTGTCAGTGTGGTAATTGCTTCACTGTAAACATTCAGAACATTGGAAAAAGGTCCTTGTGGATCTGGCAGTCGTTGCAATTCCACTTCAGTCAAGGGCCGTGGAACCTGAACCTCGGGCACTGGCACTCCTTCAGGGTGGTGACCATGTGGACTTCCCCAGTCAATGCCATAGTCCATGTCAACCTAAAAGAGATTTGCAATAAATGTAAGAAGTATGTAACTGTCAATTGAGGGTCATGTTGTCTATAAAGAAGGATAGACAGACAGTGGGGGAAAATACTTTA
Organism: Etheostoma spectabile; assembly: GCF_008692095.1. Taxonomy (NCBI): domain Eukaryota; kingdom Metazoa; phylum Chordata; class Actinopteri; order Perciformes; family Percidae; genus Etheostoma; species Etheostoma spectabile. Next base: position 28,053,453 of record NC_045741.1, read on the forward strand.
ACGCTTGCCCTGTTCAGGTAGATCTTTTTCAAACAATCACTGATAAACCTTTAATTCTAATTGCAGGAACAAAAATGTGCAAGTCTAGTGAAATTTAAGGACTAATTTTAACAAATGGTTTAAACAAACTTAAACATTAATCATTGTGCTTTTGTAATAGTGCTGCAATGATTAATTAATTGTGAATGATTATGTGTTTGAGTCATTTTAAAAAAAAAAGAATTCTCTGATTCCAGCTTATTAAAAATGTGATTTTTTTTTAAATTTTGGTTTCTTTCTTTTGCCATGACAGTAAAGTGAGTATCTTTAGGCTGTAGACAAAACAAAACATTTCAGGATGTCATCTTGGGCTTAGGGAATAAATAAATGACATTTTATAATAATAATGATCATTACTTGCAAGCCTAGTGTTTTGTTTGACACAGTATGTTGGACATCATCTTAATAATGGCCTTAGTCCAAAACTTTATCAATACATTACATAAGAATCACTTCTTAATGCATTTTCAACATACTTACTCTTGGACATGTAATGCTTTAAAAATTATCAAGCATCTCAGAATTACTCCTAAGAACACTGCTAAGAGTTGACTTAATTGTAAAAAAACATTTGCTCAAAGATCTGCTTAAAAGTTATCAACATCATAGTCCCAATTTGAGTGAACAGTAGGACTAAATCTTAAGTGTCAGTCTTAGTGCTGATTTACGACACTTTGCTGTGCTGCAAACAGGATTTTGGATGACGATGTAGACAAGGACCAATCACTGAATAGATCTCCTTATTTAAGAATATTCTCAGATAAATTCCCATTGAGTGGTGAAATACCTAATAGGAGTTAACATTCAACAGACATTTGACAATAAGAATATTTAAGAGAATACAAAATGTACATAGGCTACGTTGGAAATGAAAGATAAAAAGTTGATCTTTATATTAGTGCCATCAATCGCACCTACTGCTTCTGCGAAGCAGGCTATTTGCATCGGATTACAGGGGTGTTGTTGGGAAGTCGATCAAACGCATGACAGTGTGGAGCTGTAAGTGGCATAATTGTTTCCATGACAATTTGGACTATTGATGTCCCTTCAATGTAGCTGAAAACGCATTGCTTCATAAAGTCAGTAGTGAGATGACATCCCTCACTAACTTGCGGACAAAGATTATACATGTCTGACCCTGTCTAATTAAGTACGCTACTTCAAATCATTTAGAAACATTCTTCCTCTCCTGAAATATTTGCACATGTCTCTGTCTCCACAGTCCATCACAAGCCCCTACTGGCAGCTCCTAACCACCTGAGAGACCTCTGGAGCGGTCTTAAATAAAAGGGAAGAGTGATTCTTAGCTCGCCTTTATACTTAAGTTTGAAAGTAGGAGTACATTTTATAAATTCTCAGCACTTAAGACTAAAATGGCACTTTGAGAAGCTTGCTAAATACCGGCACAGATCTATGTGTGTTGTAAATACAGTTATGGGCCCTAATTTAATGGGTGTTCCAAGTCTAAAGTATAATTAAGCTAATTTAATTCCATAAGATAAATGCAAATGTTGGTGGGTCAGCTCAATGCTCCCACACGCCCCCCGATAGCTTTACTTCATGCACTGTGTGTCATTTCAACTAGGCCCTTTGAGTCTTGTGACACAAACCTTGAGATTTGTTTATACTACAAACCTGGTAGGGATCTTCACCCTCACGCTGGTTTTGAGACCATAGCAGGTGTGGTGACTGATTCCTCTCCATGCGCGCCCGATGGTGGTTCCAGCCGTCTTTGAACAACTGCAGATGTCTGTCAAGTTGTGGAAGAAAGGCCCAGTGCAGTGCATACAGCTGGATCTCATTGTCCGGGCTGAGTAGGCCTTCTGCCTCTAGGTTGCAGAATGTTGTGTAGAACAGATCCAAAACTCCTCCAAAGACATCTCTCCACAATCTCTCTATCCTGGACAAACAGACAAATTACAAAAACAAGAAATAAAGTCATGAATGACTTGGATGTATACATATTAAATGTATGACATAAATATCTTTGCATAATGAGCAAAATGGACATAGAAGAATAAAGTTTAGGACAAACACTGTTTATACACCATTTAATGTCCACTAAATTAATAAATTACTGTATAGAACCCTTACTATTAATAATTGCACTGTTCCCAGCAATGAACGATGTCACTAAAGTAATGTAACAGAACTACAACTGAAAAAAATAAGATAACCCAAAGCAGAAGTTTTAAAAATAATGAAAACAAGGTTAAAATTGGAACTTGCTACAGTTTTACAAAAGGAAATCACCTCTGGTTGTGTGTGCTTCTTCCTGTGAGATGAGAATTCCTATTTGGGCCTCTGGTGGACACCATGAAGTGGGCCACTTGGACATTCTCTCCTCCTTTATCAGAGCGAACACGTGATGGCACTCCATATACACCGACTGCTTCAAGAAAGCAGTTGCAGACCGTTGACGCTCGGTTATTGGTGGCGGCTTTTAAGTACACAATAAGACGGCATGAACCACAAATCGCCATCTGCAATATAAAAAAATGGCAAAGTGTATTGTAATTTCAAGAACAATGCAAAGTACTTCATAGTAACCTTCAAGAAACACCATTAATGGAAAAGGAAATGAATGTGAAATCCAATCTTACAGTGAGAAAGTGGCAGCATGAGTGATGATATTAAATAAATTTAATGTGGATTGCAATGACTAGTTTTAATTGCATTGTGGAAACAGGTGAGCCTGCCTTCAAAGAAAATCCGATGGTAAAATGCACATGAAACCAATATTGCATTATTTGGAATTGTTTTATGATGTATTATTTACAATAGCTCATTCTGACCTTATAAGTTTATGGTTGCCATCGATATGCCACAAACTGTTAGGGGCTGGAACAGAATATCTTCTGCGTCTTGCTGTGTGGAGTTGGACAGTGCGCATAGAAACCCCCTCCTGATCAACACGTCTCATTGATTGTGTGTATTATATAGGCATTGTTGGAGCCATTTCATTGGTTGACCAGCGTGTGATGCTGGAGGCGTACAAGTTTATTTAAATGTGGCCTAATTGGGTCAGCTGTAGGCTCGTTCGAGATGAACTGCGCCTCGCCTGTAAAGTGGACGAGAGCAGGCGGCAGCAGCGGGGGGGGGGGGGACAGAAAGCTGCGGTAAAGTCGGACAGTTTCCAGCCGATTCCAGCTCCTTCAGGCTGGACAGGAAGTGATGAAAACACTGTGGTGCGATTCCGATTTAACAAAATATAATCAGACCCACATATCAGCTTGTACACAGTCTCCAGTTGTTTTAATTATGACAGAGTAGCTGTTAAAGTGCTCTACATGCGACCTGTTGCTGATTTTAATAAACAACAGACTGGAGATGATCCGTGATCGGATCAGATTTATCTCTCTGACTTCTAAACTTAACTATCCGTCACACAACATGTGTTCTACAGAATAAGTCTTTAAATCAGACAAATAGCAATTAAAATCCCTCCGATTCAAAAACAGTAAAAAGTTTATATAAAACGTCATCATGTTTTAAACCAATCAGGTGTTAAATCAGCTGAGAAGCCGGCGTTTCCCAGCATGCTCTGGGTCCGCCTGGCTCTTGCAGTCGGTGAAAAGCAACTGCGCCGCCTGCGTCTCAGAACTGCGGCCGCCTTGCTCTCGTGAGATTTCCGTTGCCCACGTGTGCACGACGTCAGAGCAAGTCGGGATCAAGTCGGACACAAATCTAACTGGCATGCAACGGGCGCCGATCGCCGGTGATCGATTCTGCGCAGACCTGGCTCATCTTGAACGAGCCTAACGACTGGGATGCATCTGGGACGGCAGAGCCGGCGGGGACACTAGGCTCGATAGTGACGTTTAGAAGTCAGAGAGATAAATCCGATCAGATCACTGATCATCTCCAGTGTGTTGTTAATTAAAATCAGCAACAGATCTCATGTAGAGCATTCTGAGATCTACTCTGTCCTAATTAAAACAACTGGAGACTGTGTACAAGCTGATATGTGGGTCTGATTATATTTTATTAAATCGGAATCGCACCACAGTGTTTTTGTCACTTCCTGTCCAGCCTGAAGGCGGCTGGAATCAGCTGGGAACTGTCCAACTTTACCGCAGCTTTTTGTCACCGCCCCCCGCTGCTGCCGCCTGCTCTCGTCCACTTTACAGGCGAGGCGCAGTTCATCTCGAACGAGCCTACTGTCACAGGGTGCAGAGGAAGAAGACCGGGGAGTTTCGGAGGGTTTGATGCGCTACTTGAAAAGCTAAATAAAAACTTTTGTTATATATATATATATATATATATATTGTCTTGTTTTTTAAAGTAACAGTGTGCAATATTGGAAACGACATGAAGTCGCTAGTAGCCCGAACAGTTGAAAAGTGAGAATAGTGCAGAGAGTGGATTTGTTTTAAATGTCCCGTTTGTTCTGGAAACACACTCCACATTCTTGTTTGCTAACAACGCGGTCATAAGGGACGATTCTCTCCGACCAACCAGCAGTCTGCAGGTAACCACGTCACCTTTTGGGCTCGCCTCGGCTCGCTTGGAACCTCGACTGAGGTAGTACTAAAAAAAGTACCTGGTAGCAGGTCCCAGGGACTTTTTTTCGTAATGGAAAACCAAAAAAGGCGTGTAGAGGCGAGTCGAGTCGAGTAGATACCACGCAGTGGAAAACCGCCAATAGTGTATATCCAAGTGGTTCAGTAAAGCTTGCTGACTTGATGGGCACTATCATGAATAAGTTATTTGTAAATGTCATGAATAAATAAGTGACATTCCCCCCCATAAGGTTTGCATGACAACCATAATGAGCTCATTTTTTGAGTTTTAAGTTCTTGGAGTTGTTGAATAGAAATACATAGTTTTGTTAAAACTGGACAAAGGAAATCTTTTGCACAATTACCGTTTATTGTGACCAAAGCAACTGCCTTCCCTTTGATCACCCTGAGTGCTTCTGGGGGACACCCACAGATGCTGACAGGCATCTCAATAGGCAAAAATCGCACTGAAAGCCATTACATGTAGGTTACACTAATTCATAATTACTGACACAGACAAAAACTAGCTCAGAAAAAAGCAGTGTGTAACTTGTAAGTGCCTTTTCAACAACACAGGTGGTTGGAGGCAATGGCTGGAAGAAGCCAGCACACATGGCATCCCTGTTATGGAGGACTGAGGCATTGCTGTGTCTGCTGATGTCACATTCAGCACATAGAAAGTGACATGGAAGGCAATCTCTGCATCTAATAGCCGCGCAGTTGTTCCCACATTGGCTGCAGCCATTTGTTGCCACGCTCTCCTTGGCCAACATGCTATTAAGAAGAGATGGTCTCTTTTCCCTCCATCTCTCAGAAAAGAGAGCATTGCGAATGCTCCAATCCAGAGAAGCCAGAGGAGCTCTCTGGTCTGCTGATGCTTCACTAAGCTCTTCATCAGAGCAGCTCAGGGAGTGTTGCAGATCTTGCAGAAGACATTCTATTGCAATTGTAAAAGAAATACATGGAGTAGTTAGAAGGGGCCCAAGGTGGTTTTTGTATCATATGCATACAACTAGCACAACACATAGAATTCATTGTTACACAGATAAGAAGAAAAGATTGTTATATGGCAAACATATATAACAATGTGAATGGTGCTTGGCAATTGCATTTCAATAGGGAGAAACATTGTCATATAGCTTGTTTTGGAGACTTTGTTTTGTTTAATGGTTCATTTTGCAGAGACTAGCTACAAGACATTATACACAGAACATATCTAATGAAATACATACCAGCAGAGACTGTCTGTGGAGCAATCTCTGGAGCAGAGGTCACCTCTACATTAGGGTGTGAGGTGAGACCGGTCTTAGAACGGCATTCAGCTGTAATGCAGTAAAAACATAAACACCTCTTAAAGCAGCATATATTTGTCTAACACTTACATTTGTTTTTAAAATACATGTACGCAATCTACATTTACTATATATATATATATATATATATATATATATATTTCTGCCTGTCAATTTTACATTTCTTCATGCATTCCTGCCTCATTATGCAAATGAGGAGGGGCGGGTCTTAAGGGGTCAACTTCTGCCCATTGGCTGGTTAGCATTTTACTGCATCTGTCGAATCTACGTGCCACCGGCCACAGTCACAACAATGAGCTGAGGCATTTAGCAACTGTTTTTGAAAACAATGCTAACGTTATAAGTATTGACTTTATCATTTTTCGTTTAGACGCTCTGACAGAACGTGTATTGCAGTTAGCGGCACACATGGACACAGATGTGGACAATATAGTTTTTCATAATCTGGAGGAAGCGGCCTATCTTCTGAACTCGGTCGCTGACGTTAACCACACACCTGGGATAGCTGGTCGCCTGCTTATATGCTGCCTGTGGACCCGTGGAAGGACGGGTACATGCGGGTTTGCCTGTTGGTGTCATTGCAAGGCTTTTTGGAGTCAGCGAAACAACAGTTCATCTTCGGATGGCAGAGAATGACATAAGGTGATGTACCATTACATGTGATGCCAATAGAACCAGTGTGTGTAACGTTACCAATTCACAAGAATGACACAGGAGAAAGGCAAACCCTTGCTAGCTTTTGTTAGTTTACAAAGTTATGGAACTAATCAAGAATGCATAGAAAGTAACGTTAGGTCGCGCACACAGTGACTTCAGACTCGACTCCGACTCGAGGTGCAGGACTCGTGAACAATGTTTATTTTTAGGAAGCGTCGGCTGAGCGTGCCGTTATTACCTTCCTCCGTTACCTATAACCTGCCTACCTTAACACGTAGTATCTGCTGCGCGCAGCCGCACGAGAGTGAGAGTTGACAACAAACACCGGCAGCTGCTCCGCCATTCATCATAAAGTTTGGCTTTAAAAGTTCATACAACAAGACCCAAACAAAGAAGCGCTGAACGCTAAATAGGTTAGTAACCTGTGGTGAGTAAACATGTTCAGCTCAGCATTGGCCATCTAACGTTAGCTTGCTTGTTGCTTCAGCTACGACCTTTGGGAGGTTTACTCTGACTGTCGTTCGTTATGAGAAGATGAATGAGCGTTTGGTTACTTTCCAAACTTGCTAAGTGGTAGAGCGGTTGCCTGCCAATCGGCAGGTTGGTGGTTCGATCCCCGCCCCTGCAGTCATTGTCGAAGTGTCCTTGGGCAAGACACTGAACCCCGAGTTTCCCCCGGTGCAACACATCGGAGTGTGAATGTGTGTGAGTGTTTATCTGATGAGCAGGTGGCACCTTGTACGGCAGCCCCGGAGTATGAATGTGTGTGAATGGTGAATGTTTCCTGTATGATGTAAAAGCGCTTTGAGCAGTTGTTAAGACTGGAAAAGCGCTATATAAATACAGCTCATTTAATCATTTACATCCCGTAGGCTGCCATCACGTTAATTATTACAGATTGGCTGTTGATCATGTTACAGTTTTATTTAGTTATAACGTTACACTTGTTTGAGAGTCTGGTGGTGTGTTGACTGACAGTAGTTTAAGCTGTCAGTGATTACATTGCACATTACATGGTTGTGCTCTGTGAAAAACAGGTTATAGTTACATTATTCCTTATACCTATGCAGTTTTATAAGCAGCCTGGATCAAATGCAGCAGGTGAGACAACATTAGTAATAACCCCGAGAGACTTGAGACTTGACTTGGACTCTAGGTCAAAGACTTGTGAGCATCTCTGTTGTACATATACAAGAAATTAACCTCTTGGATTGTACACTGCTCATGATGTGCTTACTTATACAATAATACAGCAAAACTGTAATACAGTAATAAAATCAAACACAGCTAAGCTACAGTATAGAGAACACATACTGGTATTTACACTACAAATAAAATAGACAGATTGAGACAATAGTGCAATGAGCAGAGTGCAAAGGATGCAGGAGTAACGTAAAATTATTATTACTGTTATTATTATGTACATGTCAGAGGTGGATGTGACATACAGCACATACACATACAAGCATACGTGTACACAGTGTGATGAGTGCAAAGAATGCTGGAATAAATAAGTATTATGAGCGGTGTTATGTACACGAGGTAGGTGGGTTTGGTATACAGTACATAAAATATACAGTATAGTATGACAATAACAACAGTAAGAACCGTCTGAAATAATATGATAAATAAATGATAAGTGGTCGCCCAAATTTCCAGTTGACCAAATGTCTTTTTTTTAAAGGGTGTCAGACCTGCTGTTCAGCAACATTGACAATGAGGAGTTGGATGCAATGGTACGGGAGATCCTTAGATGTCATCCTAATACAGGATATAAGATGATGCTGGGCCATCTGACTGCTCAAGGAATACAAATCCAAGTAAGAAGGCTAGTATGTGTTGGTTATGACATTAATTAACACTGTAGGCATTATGTAAATATCGATGTGTTTGTCACTGACTCAACTTACAGCTGCTTGGTCATCATGACCACATTACAATGATTGTTTATCACAAGTGCAGTACAGTATGTACAACATTTTTTTAAAGCGCCAATAATCATCTTCACAATGTGTCTCTTTTAATGAGTTTTCTATAACATACTGTGATATTTTTTCGATGGTCGCACTTGGTTGCTAACCCAGCGTTCCATTTGGGTACTATGGACATCAAGTAATAAATAGTAATCTGTAATCTCTATTACCTGTTTTTCAAGGAAGTCGAGTGCAAGAATCAGTGAGACTGTTTGATCAGGAGGGGGGTTTCTACGCGCACTGTCCAACTCCACACAGCAAGACGCAGAAGATATTCTGTTCCAGCCCCTAACAGTTTGTGGCATATCGATGGCAACCATAACTTATAAGGTCAGAATGAGCTATTGTAAATATACATCATAAAACAATTCCAAATAATGCATATTGGTTTCATGTGCATTTTACCATCGGATTTTCTTTGAAGGCAGGCTCACCTGTTCCACAATGCAATTAAAACTAGTCATTGCAATCCACATTAAATTTATTTATATATCATCACTCATGCTGCCACTTTCTCACTGTAAGATTGATTTCACATTCATTTGCTTTTCCATTAATGGTGTTTCTTGAAGGTTACTATGAGGTACTTTGCGTTGTTCTTGAAATTACAATACACTTTGCAATTTTTTTATATTGCAGATGGCGATTTGTGGTGCCGTCTTATTGTGTACTTAAAAGCCGCCACCATAACCGAGCGTAAACGGTCTGCAACTGCTTTCTTGAAGCAGTCGGTGTATATGGAGTCCCATCACGTGTTCGCCCTGATAAAGGAGGAGAGAATGTCCAAGTGGCCCACTTCATGTTGTGTCCACCAGAGGCCCAAATAGGAATTCTCATCTCACAGGAAGAAGCACACACAACCAGAGGTGATTTCCTTTTGTAAAACTGTAGCAAGTTCCAATTTTAACCTTGTTTCATTATTTTTAAACTTCTGCTTTGGGTTATCTTATTTTTTTTCAGTTGCAGTTCTGTTACATTACTTTAGTGACATCGTTCATTGCTGGGAACAGTGTAATTATTAATAGTAAGGGTTCTATACAGTAATTTATTAATTTAGTGGACATTAAATGGTGTATAAAAAGTGTTTGTCCTAACTTTATTCTTCTATGTCCATTTTGCTCATTATGCAAGGATATTTATGTCATACATTTAATATGTATACATCCAAGTCATTCATGACTTTATTTCTTGTTTTTGTAATTTTTCTGTTTGTCCAGGATAGAGAGATTGTGGAGAGATGTCTTTGGAGGAGTTTTGGATCTGTTCTACACAACATTCTGCAACCTAGAGCAGAAGGCCTACTCAGCCCGGACAATGAGATCCAGCTGTATGCACTGCACTGGGCCTTTCTTCCACAACTTGACAGACATCTGCAGTTGTTCAAAGATGGCTGGAACCACCATCGGGCGCGCATGGAGAGGAATCAGTCACCACACCTGCTATGGTCTCAAAATCAGCGTGAGGGTGAAGATCCCTACCAGGTTTGTAGTATAAACAAATCTCAAGGTTTGTGTCACAAGACTCAAAGGGCCTAGTTGAAATGACACACAGTGCATGAAGTAAAGCTATCGGGGGCGTGTGGGAGCATTGAGCTGACCCACCAACATTTGCATTTATCTTATGGTATTAAATTAGCTTAATTATACTTTAGACTTGGAACATCCATTCAATTAGGCCCATGACTGTATTTACAACACACATAGATCTGTGCCGGTATTTAGCAAGCTTCTCAAAGTGCCATTTTAGTCTTATGTGCTGAGAATTTATAAAATGTGCTCCTACTTTCAAACTTAAGTAAGGCGAGCTAAGAATCACTCTTACTCTCCCTTTTATTTAAGACCGCTCCGGAGGTCTCTCAGGTGGTTAGGAGCTGCCAGTAGGGGCTTGTGATGGACTGTGGAGACAGAGACATGTGCAGATATTTCAGGAGAGGAAGAATGTTTCTAAATGATTTGAAGTAGCATACTTAATAGACAGGGTCAGACATGTATATCTTTGTCAGCAAGTTAGTGAGGGATGTCATCTCACTACTGACTTTATAAAGCAATGCGTTTTCAGCTACATTGAAGGGACATCAATAGTCCAAATTGTCATGGAAACAATTATGGCACTTACAGCTCCACACTGTCATGCGTTTGATCGACTTCCCAACAACACCCCTGTAATCCGATGCAATAGCCTGCTTCGCAGAAGCAGTAGGTGCGATTGATGGCACTAATATAAAGATCAACTTTTTATCTTTCATTTCCAACGTAGCCTATGTACATTTTGTATTCTCTTAAATATTCTTATTGTCAAATGTCTGTTGAATGTTAACTCCTATTAGGTATTTCACCATTCAATGTGAATTTATCTGAGAATATTCTTAAATAAGGAGGTCTATTCAGTGATTGGTCCTTGTCTACATCGTCCTCCAAAATCCTGTTTGCAGCACAGCAAAGTGTCGTAAATCAGCACTAAGACTGACACTTAAGATTAGTCCTACTGTTCACTCAATTGGGACTATGATGTTGATAACTTTTAAGCACATCTTTGAGCACATTTTTTTTTTTTTTTTTTACAATTAAGTCAACTCTTAGCAGTGTTCTTATGAGTAATTCTGAGATGCTTGATAATTTTTAAAGCATTACATGTCCAAGAGTAAGTATGTTGAAAATGCATTAAGAAGTGATTCTTATGTATGTATTGATAAAGTTTTGGACTAAGGCCATTATTAAGATGATGTCCAACATACTGTGTCAAACAAAACACTAGGCTTGCAAGTAATGATCATTATTATTATAAAATGTCATTTATTTATTCCCTAAGCCCAAGATGACATCCTGAAATGTTTTGTTTTGTCTACAGCCTAAAGATACTCACTTTACTGTCATGGCAAAAGAAAGAAACCAAAATTTAAAAAAAAAATCACATTTTTAATAAGCTGGAATCAGAGAATTCTTTTTTTTTAAAATGACTCAAACACATAATCATTCACAATTAATTAATCATTGCAGCACTATTACAAAAGCACAATGATTAATGTTTAAGTTTGTTTAAACCATTTGTTAAAATTAGTCCTTAAATTTCCCTAGACTTGCACATTTTTGTTCTTGCAATTAGAATTAAGGGTTTATCAGTGATTGTTTGAAAAAGATCTACCTGAACAGGGCAAGCGTTAAAGTATTTTCCCCCACGGTCTGTCTATCCTTCTTTATCGACAACATGACCCTCAATTGACAGTTACATACTTCTTAAATTGATTGCAAATCTCTTTTAGGTTGACATGGACTATAATAATACATTTATTTATAGAGCGCTTTCCATCAAAGTGCTTTACAACAAAAATACACTTTAAATGCAAACAATACAAAATTTAAAATCGAGACATTAAAAATAAATAACACTATACAATTACATCAAAGATAAATTAGCAGTTAGGACTCATACGCTGCGGTGAATAGTAAGTCTTAAGCTTTGATTTAAAGACCCCAATTGAACATGCCAATCTGATATCTACTGGAAGACTGTTCCATAATGTTGGCGCACGAAACGAGAAGGCTCGCTCCCCAACTGTTTCTTTCTGACCTTTGGTATAGTCAGCAATCCTGACCCATGGGAGCGCAGCAACCGAGCAGGCACATAAGAGTTTATCAATTCAGACAGATATACTGGTGCAAGGCCATTCACTATTTTGTAAGTTAAAAGTAAGACCTTAAAATCTGCTCTAACCTGGACAGGGAGCCAGTGCAGCGAGACCAACACAGGAGTTATGTGTGTGTATTTAGATGATCCAGTAAGAATACGTGCTGCAGCATTCTGGACCATCTGTAGACCTCGCAGACTTTTCTTAGGCAGCCCCGAGAATAGTACATTACAATAATCTAGTCTAGATGTAACAAAGGCATGAATAAGGGCCTCGGCATCTTTAAGGGACAATACTGATCTGATCTTTGAGATTCTTCTGAGATGAAAGAAGGCAACCTTTGTCACCTCCTTAATATGCAAGTCAAATGAAAGTGACCGATCAAAAACTATCCCAAGATTCTTCACTCTGTCCTTGCACTTAATGATCAAATCATCAATGGACAGAGTGAAATTGTCATAAAAATTGCTTAATCTAGGTGGTCCTATAGCTATCATCTCAGTTTTGGCTGAATTGAGTAGCAGGAAGTTAGCTGATAACCAGCTTCTCACAGCAGCCAAGCAATTCGACAGCTTAACCAAATCGGATGAATTTCCTGCAATAACTGGCATATATATTTGGACATCATCAGCATAGCAATGAAAATCCATCCCAAAGAACGTATGATCTGACCAAGTGGAGCTAAATATAATGAGAACAACAGGGGACCAAGGACTGAACCCTGTGGAACCCCATGCTGAAGTGGGGAAGGATCGGAAAATGTGTTGCTATAAAACACACACTGAGATCTTTCTGAAAGGTAGGATCTCAACCACCCAAGCACCTGACCGGAGATGCCAAAGTAATTTTCGATTCTATCCAATAAAAAGCAGTGGTCCACAGTATCAAAAGCTGCACTAAGATCCAATAACAAAGGAGATGTTAAATCTGAGTCAGCAGCCAGCAGCAGATCGTTTACCACCTTTGTGAGAGCTGTTTCAGTAGAATGTTTTGCTCGAAAGGCAGACTGCAGCGATTCAAAAAGATTATTACATGAAAGATAATTTAAAAGCTGATTCGAGACGACTTTCTCAAAGACTTTTGATAAGAAGGCCAAATTTGAGACAGGTCTATAATTTTCCAACAGTTGATATCCAAATTTGGTTTCTTCAATAATGGTTTAACCACTGCAAATTTGAAGCAAGCCGGAAAAACTCCTGTGGAGAGTGACAGATTTAGAACAATTAAGACATACAGTCCTAATGTTGGCCATAGTTCTTTAACAACCCAGGCAGGCAAGGGATCCAGGGAACAAGTGGTGCCTCTGGCAATCATAACAATTTTAGTTAATTCAGCCAAAGAAATTGTCTTAAACTCAGAAAGGCCCTGTCCTATAAAAGGTGATCCTGTAATAGCACAGTTTAATCTCCCAACATCTGAATGGGATATCTCAGTGCGGATGTCTTCGACTCTCTTATAAAAATACATCATAAAATCCTCTGCTGACAAATCTATACTATTTACTGGCTGCTGACACTGTGTAAGTCTATCGACAGTTTCAAATAACAGTCTAGGGTTATGCTTGTTATTCATAATCACAGTAGAATAAAAAGCTGCCTTTGCAGTAGCCATTCTAGACTGGTAAGTGGTCAGACTATCATGCCATGCCTCATAATAAACTTCAAGCTTAGTATGGCGCCACTGACGTTCAATTTTTCTGCAGCTCTTCCTGAGAGTCAGTAACTCTTCATTTAACCAAGGTATAGGATGTTTTAAAGAACACTTCCGTATCTTGGCTGGGGCCACCCCATCCAACAAGTCCCGAAGTGAACTATTAAAATTGTCTGTGAGACAGTCCACCGAAAAGGCTTGGCTAAAAACTGGGTCCATCACATCTGGTAATTTCAAATTAAGGTCAAGTAAAGCATTGGTGCTAATATAACGAGATAACCTTGTCTTTTGCACCATTTTCCCCATACCAATTGAATTGGGGATAGATATGTCAAATAATATCAGCGAGTGATCAGAAATTGGTAGGACACTGATATTATTAACTGACACAGACAAACCATAACTTAGAACTAAATCTAATGTATGACCCTGCTGATGTGTAGGTTCAGACACAAATTGTGTGAAACTAAAAGACTCAGTAACGTTTAAAAAGTCTTTAACTAATGGCTTATTGTCACAGCAAATATGGATATTAAAATCACCAACAATTAAAATCCTCTCATAATGAAAAACAAATCTAGATAAAAAGTCAGCCCACTCAGAAATAAAGTTGTCATTATACTTAGGTTGAGAGTTGATTAGTTTGGCGCTGTGGCAGACGGCTGCCTCTCCAGTAGCTCTCCAGTTTTTTAGCTCTTTCTACTTATTTAAACCTCTTTTTTGTATCTCTTTTTAACTCTTCTTGCGAAGATAGTGTGTTTCTATATATCCTATGGATATTTCCAATCGTAAATTCAACCAGGAGCCAGCTTTCTCACTTACTCAAGAGAGGAATTGCTGGCTCTGCACACAAAGGGACGCGCCGGGACACGGCACCCTATCCCGACGGAGCTGAGGAGGAGACCCAGGGGCTGCAAGGCCGGGGCGAAGCTAAAGGCCGAGCTAGCGGAGAATCGGAGGCGCTACAAGCCATCGATTCCCTCCGTTATCATGGGGAACGTGAACTCGCTGCCGAACAAGATCGACGAGCTGTCCGCGCTGAACAACCAACGGACTTACCGTGAGACCAGCTTGTTCATCTTTACGGAGACATGGCTAAACCACCTCGTACCAGATGCTAACGTGGACCTGCTTGGATTCACTGCCGTGAGAGCCGACAGAGACACACAGGCAAGTGGGAAAAGCAAAGGTGGGGGACTCATCATGTATGTCAACGACCGCTGGTGTAACCCAGGACATGTCTCCGTAAAGACAGCCTCATGTTGCCGGGACCTCGAGCTGCTAGCCGTTAGCTTACGGCCATATTATTTACCCAGGGAGTTCAGCCATGTGGTTACTCTCTGTGTTTACATCCCTCCGAGAGCGGACGCAGCCGCTGCCTGTGAGAAGATTCACTCCGTCACAGCAGCGCTGCAGACACAGCACCCTGAGGCCTTCATGATCATCTCTGGGGACTTTAACCATGCTACTTTGGACTCTACTTTGGCTGTTTTTCACCAGGTTGTAGACTGTCCGACCAGAAACAACAGGACAATTGATCTCCTGTATGCTAATGTGAGGGATGCATACAGAGCGACTCCCCTCCCCCCACTGGGGAAGTCTGATCACAACCTGGTTCATCTACAGCCACTGTACACCCCCCTGGTCCAAAAACAGCCGGTGACAACTCGCAACAGCAGGAGGTGGTCCCCTGAGATGGAAAGTGCCCTGAGAGACTGCTACAACACCACAGACTGGGATGTGCTGATCGACCCGCATGGTGAGGACATAGAGGGGATGACACACTGTCTGACGGACTACCTGAACTTTTGTGCAGACGTGGTCTCCCCTATCAAGACCGTCCGATGTTACCCTAACAACAAGCCATGGGTAACACAGGAGGTCAAGGCTGTCCTCAACAGGAAGAAGGCTGCCTTCAGGAGCAGGGACAGGGAAGCCATGAAGGCAGCACAGCGGGAGGTGAAACATTGTGTGAGGGAAGCTAAGGACAGCTACAGGAGGAAGGTGGAGCAGAAGCTGAGGGAAAACAACATGAGGGAGGTCTGGGAAGGTGTGAGGACCATCACAGGTCACAACACAAAGACCAGAACAACAGGGGGGACAATGGAGAGGGCCAAGGAGCTGAATAACTTTTTCAACAGGTTTAACCAGCCCTTGCCCCCCCTCCCCCCACCCTCACCCCAGCAATGTTCCCTTCCCTCCACACACCTCCCCCCTGACACCACCACATCCCAGTCTACACACCTCCCCCCCAGCACCACAATACCCCCCTCCTCCTCCTCAATACAATCCCCGCCCCACATCACCACGGACCAGGTCAGAGAGCAGCTGAGGAAGCTCCGGCCCAGGAAAGCAGCAGGCCCGGATAAAGTGTGTCCGAGACTGCTGAAGACCTGCGCAGCAGAACTGGGGGAGCCGCTCCAACGGATCTTCAACCTTAGCCTGCAGCTAGGGAGAGTGCCCACCCTTTGGAAGACATCCTGCATCGTTCCAGTTCCCAAGAAGAACAGGCCCAGCGAGCTGAATGACTTCCGACCGGTGGCGCTCACTTCACACCTGATGAAGACGTTGGAGCGGCTCTTCCTCAGCCTCCTCAGACCCCAGGTACAGCACGCCCAGGACCTCCTGCAGTTTGCATACCAGCCAGATGTTGGTGTGGAGGACGCCATCCTCTACCTGTTACACCGGGTCCACTCCCATCTGGATAAGGGGGATGGCACAGTGAGGGTCCTCTTCTTGGACTTCTCCAGTGCCTTTAATACCATCCGGCCCCCTATACTCCAGGACAAACTGATCAGGATGGGAGTGGACCCCTATCTGGTAGACTGGATCAGAGACTACCTCACCAACAGGCCACAGTACGTCAGGCTGAAGGACATCATGTCTGACACTGTGGTCAGCAGCACTGGAGCCCCCCAGGGCACAGTGCTGGCCCCTCTTCTCTTCACCCTGTACACCTCGGACTTCTGCTACAACTCGGAGCTGTGTCACATACAGAAGTACGCAGATGACACAGCCATCGTTGGGTGTATCAGGGGGGACAGGGAGGAGGAGTATCGGAGTCTGGTGGGGACTTTGCTCTCTGGTGTCGCACTAACTGCCTACAGCTCAACACCTCTAAAACAAAGGAGCTGGTCGTTGATTTTGGGAGGTCCAGACCAAAACCGCAACCAGTCCTGTTGGAGGGAGTTGAGGTGGAGGCAGTCCAATCATACAAATACCTCGGGCTGTGGCTGGACAACAAACTGGACTGGACAACAAACAGCAGCCACCTGTACAGGAAACACAGAGCCGGCTGTACTTCCTGAGGAGGCTGCGCTCCTTTAACATCTGCAGCAAACTGCTGTGGATGTTCTACCAGTCTGTGGTCACCAGTGTCCTCTTCTACACTGTGGTGTGCTGGGGGGCAGCATATCAAAGAAGGACACCCACAGGCTGGACAAACTGATCAGGCGGGCCGGCTCTGTGGTCGGCATGAAGCTGGACTCACTGGTGACGGTGGCAGAGAGGAGGACATTGGACAAACTGCTGGCTATTACTGAAAATTCCAGCCACCCCCTGCACACCGTCATCAGCACCCAGAGGAGCCGGTTCAGTGGAAGGCTGCTCCTTCCCAAGTGCCGGACCAACAGACTCAAGGACTCCTTTGTCCCTCATGCCATCAGACTATACAACTCCTCACTAGGGGGGAGGAGGAAATAGGGCATAGGACAATACATACATACATACATACATACATACATATATACATATATACATACATATATACATACATGCATACACAGTACACATACATACATACATACACACAGTACACATACATACATACATACACGCACACCTAGTCACTTTATCACTTTATCACTTCAATACTGGACTCAACACTGACACTTTAATAACAATTTATGGCCTTTTGTTTGTTTTATTTGACAAATGTTCTTATTGTTGTTATTATTATCATTATTGTTATTTTGTTGTCTTTATACTGTCTTTTCTTTTCTTTTTTTAATCTATTTTTTAATTTGTTTTTTCTTGCTAAAACTGGTGCTGGAATTTTCAATTTCCTTGCGGGAGTCATCCCAAAAGGATCAATAAAGAGAAGTCTAAGTCTAAGTCTAAGTCTAAGGTGGACGATATATTACAACAATCAAAACCACAGAAGGTTTAATTATAGTAAAAAGCTGCGATTCAAAGCTAGAATAAGGATCACAGTTGAAAATCTGTTTGCACTTAAAATTGTCCTTAAAAAATGAGACAATCCCCCCTCCTCTTCCAGAAAGTCTCGGAGTGTTGAGAAAACTGGTATTAGGAGGACAAAGATCTATCAAGGGCGACACATCACCCTCGCGCATCCACGTCTCAGTTATAAACATAAAGTCTAGAGCGTGGGAATTAAAACAGTCACGAAGAACAAATGTCTTATTAGACAATGACCGAACGTTTAAAAGAGCCATCTGGACTTTTATTTCTTCGTAAACCGGTGATGAATTGCAGTCCAGTATATGCAGGTTATCCACACACACCCCGCCTCCTCTGCACCGCCTCCTGTCAATCCAACAGGGCTGAAACAGCTGATCGGACTCCGGACGCCCCGGACAGACAGTTTGAATACACCGCCACCGAGTTACCATATCCAGATGATTGTAGCCAGCCGTCATACCAACAATCGGGTCCATACCAGACCCTCTCAACAAAGTCCTCAACTTCACACGCTTGCCAGAACGTGTACCGCGAGCACGCCGACGTCTCCTGCGAGGTCTCGCCTGAAGCAGGAAAGCTGACTCCCGGCGGCGAAGCTCCTCCGGCACCGCAGTCAGGAAGAGTGGGGAACCAGCACCATGTCCACCCTCGGCGCTGGAATACCTTCCAAAAGAAGCCCAGATATCGAACAGTGCCTGGCGCTCATAAACCAGTAATGATTCAACGCCACCAACAAGCAGGGACGCCACCAGAAGCAAAACAAACGGCACGAACAACGACGATGGGGCAAAAATACGAGCAGAGAAACGGCATGCCATGACAGTCGGCGCCATCTTCTTGCCAGTTAACCAGATCTCATTAGCAGAATTAAACACACTTCACACATTGACTGGGGAAGTCCACATGGTCACCACCCTGAAGGAGTGCCAGTGCCCGAGGTTCAGGTTCCACGGCCCTTGACTGAAGTGGAATTGCAACGACTGCCAGATCCACAAGGACCTTTTTCCAATGTTCTGAATGTTTACAGTGAAGCAATTACCACACTGACAGACATATTTGGAGAGGTTTAAAAATGTAATGTTTGACTTGTAGTATGTTCAGACATTTAAGTTGAAGTTAATTGCTGATTGCTAACATTTTGGTGCCAATGACCATAACTAATGGCACATTTGATTTTGTATGTGTTCCAAAACCATAGCTGAATAGAAGGGTCTTTAAAGTATAAGGCAGTTCTCATATTGCTTAAATTATGTTACTCACATTTGAAATTGTCTTACCAATTTATTGATGACTAAGTGTGTTGAGCTTCAAAAAAAGAACTTAAGTCAGTTATTCATTTGCCGAATGTTTTTATTAACAATCATGCCTTGTGAGCATGCATGCACAAGCAAGGTGCCTCACACAGAGTGGTCTGGTATCCATCAAAACATTTAGTTAACAACGGCTGAATCAAAACAATGCACATCAAATGTTGGGGTTCTGGGATTAACAAGTTTCTGTCTTAACCTATGAATATTGTGACGCCATACAACTAAATGAAGAGAATGATTTGTCTGTGTCTCTACCAGTGCTTTGAACAAATACAACTAAATGAGATCTGAACCTTTGTCTCCATCGGTGCTCAAATCTGACAGATTGATGTGTCTGTATCAGTGCTCAACCGAATCCAGAGTAGGAGGAGGATATGCTTGCCATCAGGTCATGAAAAACGTTTTCATAGTTTGTTGTATTCTTTGACAGCTTCAGAGTCAAAAAACAGGTTGATGACTGTGGTAGGGCACAATTGATGATTTCCACCTCCAAGTTTGAGGAAACAACACCCCAACCAGTCCAGAATGTGAGCAAAGTCTTCAGGACTTCCGGAGTACCTTACAAAAATACACACGGGAAACAAATTCGATACACACACACTGACACTCAAACACTACATAGAGCGAGTCTTACTCCAGAACAAAGGCAACGTACCATCCTCTATAAATCTCCGGAGGAAGGTCATTACTCTGCAATGGTCCTCCAGGCTGACGATGTCCTCATCGATGTCCTCGTCCCTTGGCCAGTTGATATTGTCCAGAATCATCTACCAAACATTTAATAAATTAGTTACTTATATGAAAATATGTTTCTATACCCAGATAGATTTTGACAAATACCTTATAAACTAAGATGCAACATGCACATAAATGGAAAAAAAGTAATTAAATATAAAAAATGTATTTGCATTACTTGTGGCGTGATCTCTGCATTGCAGGCCCTTGGGAATAGGACTTGCACAGCATCGGGCCTGGAGCTAAAAAACTCCCAGATACCCGTGTCTTTCAGGCCTCGTCGGATTTGTTTAACCTGCTGGGTCGTCCGTCCAAGAACCTGTAAAATTAAACAAAATCAGTGGGGTCTACTAGGATACATTTACATGCTTAATATTCCAAAACTCATTCATTACTATTCATCCATAGTCTGAAACAATGTTAGGGCTCCTTTTGACTCCCCTACTGACTAGCTCAGTGCTACTCCCTCTGGTTTGTACTTTGGGCTTTAACTGAAAAAAGCATGCTATTGTCTCTTTAAGAACAGGCCAAATTACAAAGACCATAATCATAGATAGTTTACAGCATGGAGCAGTATTTTCTCCCTCAGCCACCACCTGTTGTTCAGTGTGACACCAGGCAGGTCCCAGGACAGTGTCACAGAGAGAATCTGGATTTGTCTTCTTCTGACAGGTCCCTGGTTCTTTCAACTGATCAGTGACATCAGCACAGAAGAGCCAAATACAATATTTGTAATATAGGCAATCAAAAAGTAGGTTCTTGGCAATACACTTTTACAACAATTTGATAATAGTGCAGTTTGGAAACACTACATTATATAAATAAAACATGTTACTCCAGACCAGTGCCAAGACATCCCGGACATCCTGATCCACACAGTCTGGCAGGGATATGGTTGCCATCTCTGGACTGCCGCCAAAACGTACATGGATGATTGCTGTGCTTAGACCAGTGAGACATGGGCCTCCATTCAAGAATGAATGACCAACCATCTTTCCTGCAGTCACAAGTAAATCACCCTCCAGGAGCTCTTGACTTGTTGAGGGAATAAGGTGGTCACTCTCTCCCTCGAAGAGAAGCACTCTCCCTTCAGAGGAGAAACTGTCAAATAACAGACACAGACATTTTTCTGTATGCAAAACAAATATAGTGTGACATACCTTTTTTTCATCCAGAGGGAACCCTCTGGACAGTTCCCATCACAGTGGACAGCACATGCCGTTTTACGCCTTCACCAATAGCAGAGTCACCTAAGTCAAAAATGTGCTTTTATTATAAGTTACACCACAGGTTTTTGGAAAAACTACACCATCTAAGTCACAGCTACACAAATCTAACATAATAAATTCACATATGTATGTATTTGCAGGAATAGTAAAAAACTTTCACCAATCAATCTGCAAGTTAGGGGCCTTGCCCACTCCACCCTGGGCCTCTTGTGTAATGAGATGATCGCTCTGTGTCTCTCTTCTTCAGAGTCCATGAGACTCAGGGTGAATGTGAGGGGCTCCATATGTTGTTTGTTTTCAAGAGCTGCCTGTGTGAAAAGCTGGGCTGCTTTCTCTGGGTCCGGTTGTGTAACCCAAGCTTAAAAAAGGGTAAATTACATTAGGAAACAGTAACTGAACCTTTAAGATTATGCATGTACATTGACTCGCTCAATTTAAAACACAGTACATACATGAATCTTTGATTATCCTTTTAAAAGCAGCTCTGTGATGTTATGAACATGCAGCATGGAGAAACCTGAACATATGGTACAAGTTCTTATAATTTGCAATACTATGCTTTATAGCAACACACTTACAATCAGTAGGGACCTCTGTAGGTGGGATTCCAGGACCAGGTGCAATTCCTGTTGCTACTGATATAGAATGACAACGAATTACTAAGTGACATGACGTGTGTTCAAGGGTGGTCTCAAATCTCATACTTAAGCAATTTCATAACATGCAGGGGGGGGTAACTAAAACATGCAGGACCAATGATTTTAATGATTAGCTCTACCATGCCTTATAGCAATGTACTTACCATCAATGGTGGCCTCTGTGGGTGAGTTTCCAGTGGCACTTGCTGCTCCTGCTGAGATGGAATGACATAAATTAGCATGTGAAAAAAAACTATGTGACAGACCAACTACAGTGGTAGCATTCAGAATATTTCAAGAACCAAATAGTTTTTGCATTTTCACATGAAATATTTCAACTTCCAAAACAAATAAAGAACATAAAACGTCACTACTCTTTAAAAGTACAGAAACTCTACCCTCATCCACATCTAGTCCTGGGTCATGTGAGGCTGATGCTGAGGCAGAGGCACTGGCTGTCCCTGTCCCACTTTCCCTCTCCCTGTTTTGGGTCCTGTCACCCTGTAACTCACTTAAGGGGAATCATTATATCATCAGTTAGTCCGTAATGGTCATAACACACATGGCAATATAGCCATGCACAACTGCCATGCCTTTCGTTACCTAAAAAGCCATATATGCAATTACCATATCTGTTCTGGAATTTGGTCACAATTCTGTTACCAGCACTAGTATCTGGATAAAATACCACATCTCCGTTAGTGTGTAATGAATTTGAACTAATGTATTAAATATTAAATATGTATAGTAAATTGGTTTAATTCCACCTTTCTAATTTCTCTTAACAGCAGAGTAGGCCATCTTGGAGCCATAAGCAAAATAAAGCTTAATTTTAAGTAGCTACAAGTATACATGAAAAGAATCCCAGCCTTTTCCTTCACACTCTGGTCACGCACCTGAATGAGTGCATGGGCATGTAAGCCATGCTATCATTTTATGATAGGAAATACCGCTCTCTTCATTGTTGTGTTGCTTGTGGTGTGGTGTTCAGTCAATAGAATATTGCAATATCTCCCCACACCTAATAAAAATAGAACCACTTTTATAAAACAAATAATCTAGCTTTTCACTGATAAAGTTGGTCATACAATCACTTGCAAAAAACAACATCTGGCCTGAATAGATCATCATTAACAGTGAGAAAACAAAGCTTTTTAGCTGATGTACAAACATCCCCATTAGGACTATTGTGTTCCCTTAAGTGGGAAAATGGAAATTCCTCTCCACACAGAACACATGGTGTTAAGGGTCCAGTGTCTGAAGGTCTACCAATTATTTCCTACAAGTGCAAACAAATAACACAAATTAATGCATTTATGTAACTCCATCTATAAATCTGAAGACTTAAACAGCAACACCACTGGTCCACAGGATTTCTTTAACAATTGCATTCATTGAGAAATCAAGCATTACCTGTTCTGTGCTGACATTACACTGAAGGGGCGGATGTATAATGTGGTATGGTGGATGAGGAGAACAGGAACCTTCAAGTATTGAGCTGTGTAGCCCTCATTTGGACAAGAGGTATTGTCAAGTCAGTGGAACAATGTTTTTGGATTTAAAAGTATTTATTTTGCAATAAAAGTAACAAAATATGAGATAAATAGGATATTTCTGGCTCAGAAAAAAACACTTTCTACAGAAATACAACTATACAGAAGGTATTTTCAAAGAATATTGAAGGTATTCATACACACAAGTACTTTTTAACGTTAGTGGGAGGAAACTGGAGCACCCAGATTAAACCCAAGCAGACACAGCGGGAATGTGCGGGAAAGTCCTGAAAGACAGAAACCAGCTGTCTGATGACTTTACACTGTACATCAGCCTGTTAATGTGTGTGTGTGTGTGTGTGTGTGTGTGTGTCAGTGTTTCACTCCTCATCCTTCTTCTTGTTTTCACAAAGGGGATTTGGAGTGATAGGGTGCTTAGCAGAGGGAGCAGATGTGTAGCGCAGAAAGTAAAGTATGTTGGAGGTGAACAGCTTTACTCCTGGCTTGTTAAAGGAGAATTCCAGTCAATTTCAACACGTAGCTCTGTTGTTTGAACATTAGCTCTGTCAGTAGAGACAAAAATGAAACCAATCGGTGTTGTCTACACCGTGTTATCCTCCTGCTGGAGTCTGCCCCCAACAGGTTACCAAGCCATACAGAGGATAACTGTAACTAACCAGCATAAGGTTAAATATACCAGATCTAAATATTTCAGAAATTTATTATTCTTGAATTTCTCCCATCGAGAAGGCTTCTTCTGTTTTTTAGAAGAAGCTGTCTGCTGTTGTTCTTCATGGACATCTTCCACCTCTTGGTGTCTCAGAGTCTCCACCTCTGGCTGGGTGAGGATCTCTTCATGGACATCTTCCACCTCTTGGTGTCTCAGAGTCTCCACCTCTGGCTGGGTGAGGATCTCTTCATGGACATCTTCCACCTCTTGGTGTCTCAGAGTCTCCACCTCTGGCTGGGTGAGGATCTCTTCATGGACATCTTCCACCTCTTGGTGTCTCAGAGTCTCCACCTCTGGCTGGGTGAGGATCTCTTCATGGACCACCTCTTGGTGTCCCGGAGTCTGGATTGTTGGGATCTCATTGTAACGGTTGCTGATGGCTGCACGGAATCTGGCCCAGAGCTTCTTTAGGTCTCTTTTAACATCCTTATGTCTGGGTGGTGCTGTCATCAGGTATTCTTTGACAGAGTAGGCAATACATCTTTCCAGTGCTGGATCTTTTAGACGCATGGAGATCAGCACCTTGTCTGCACAGCCGCATTTCTTGCACAAGTTCTGGAAAATGGCCTTGTCAAGGTTTTTAGTTGTTTTTTGGGTAGTATCAAAATCGACATCCTTGACGTCGGCCCATGTTCTATTGAACAGATGGTAAACGTAGTCCTCTGGGTTTCCAATAGAACAGTTCACTTTTGTTTTCCTGTATATCCGAGAAACCAGCTTCTCTGTGAATATCTGGATGAATGCTTTCCTGTGTTCTTCCTGTGCTACTGCATCCGGTGCAGCTACGGCACATGTCTCCTTACATACCAAGCTAGAGCTGGAGAAGTTGCCACAGGCTTCTCTGCGATGTTGACCATTGGTAGCTGCGGTGCTGCCAGTGACTCTTCTTTTAATATTTTGTGTGCTACCCTATCAGCGTGGCTGCCGATCTGAGTTTTCAGCCACCACCCAATCAATCCCATGAAATTCCACACTTTGTTTCGAATTTCAGCATACATGTCAGCATGTGAATCCGGAACAACCACATTACTGCATGACTTCCCTCTCATTGGTTCTGGGATCAAATTGGGCTCGATTCCACGTGTGATGTCCCTATAGAGGAGATCAGTAAATTTCTCTGTGAATGTCATGCTTTTTCCGGGGGTCATATTCTCGAACTTCTGAATCACATTAACCACATCCCCATGCTGTGATTTGTGATTATCCTCAGTCTGAAGCAGAGAGTCAAATTTCTCTATGGATGTCTGTCTTGAGTGCTCGCTTTCAGCGTTTGATTGCTTTTGGAATTTGGCCTTAAGCTCCTCTAATATACGATAATACCAAGCTTTGGCCAAGCGCATTGTGAAAAAAGACTTGATCTTACTCGCTATTGCTTCTACAAACAGCTTGAACTTCTGTTGGTACTGTGGAGTTGCAGCTTCTGCACCGTCCAAACCCTTGATTTGACTTATTGACCGAGCGATGTCTTCTGCAACCTCTTCAATCTCCCGAGAGCATTCAGATTGTATCAGCTGATACTCAAAATCCGGCACTTGAGCCAAAAGAGGATCAAATATCGTTATCACCTCCTTCCTCATTATATTTTCGACAGACATCAATATTGGAATCTCAATCACACTGTCGTCTGATGAGATGATCTCCGGGAATTCTGGTTCCACGGCTGTAACTGGTGATTGGATGCAGTCGTCAGTGTCTTCCGTCTCCATACCTTCTGTCACTTCTCCCTGGAAGGGCATCTGTTCTATTTTCTGCGTGGGACTGGTATGATTCTTTGTCGCCATACAGGTTTGAGCCGAGCACAAAGCTTTTACAATTTTGCCGACATGACCAACCATAGCATTAAGCCTGCGAGGGGGAGTGATGTGCTGAATTATCACAGGCTCTGTAGTGCACATAGTAGTGGAGAGAGCAGATTTGACACTTTCTGCCACCTCTTTACCAACCCAACCTGTCAAGCGCTGTGAGCTGACACACTCTACTTTGTCCTCAGTATTCAGAGCCCCGGCAAAACTCCGAAAGAGTATGTCGCCCAGACTGGATGTAACACTCTCATCAGAAATCAGCCCCTCCTCAGACGCCGGTGCATTTCTGCTCCTAAGAT
>NC_045741.1:28079657-28093947 GCF_008692095.1 Etheostoma spectabile
GACCTTTGACAACAATGTTATTATGTCCAAAAGCAAGTCAGCAACCATAACTTTAGTGGCATCATCGAGGGTGCAGGATTTCAACGATTCCCACTGTTCTGGTGTTATCCTTTTAAAAAAGGATTCAATCAGTGGGCGAACAGTATCCCCTGTAACCTCAAGCATGTCCTCTGTCTGTGATATTTCTGGTCCAGACATGATAATTGTTCAAATCAGCTGTATTGGTTGAGTTTTTCCGTACCAATACTGTGTAAGTTCCAAAATAAAATCCTGTTTTGTGTTTCAAGGACTCTTGCTCTTCTTGCAGTGGTATCAAAAGATGTATTTGGTAGCCTACAGATCTTTAGATTTGTGTTGTATCAAATTATGATCTGGTCTCCAAAAAACCTTGCTTCAACTCTACGGAGAGAAATAGGAGACTTTAATTTATGTGTGTCTATATAATAAAGAAAGTTCTATGACATCACATCAAAAAGGATCAAAGCCATTTTAGA
The DNA here is from genome assembly GCF_008692095.1 of Etheostoma spectabile. Classification (NCBI taxonomy): domain Eukaryota; kingdom Metazoa; phylum Chordata; class Actinopteri; order Perciformes; family Percidae; genus Etheostoma; species Etheostoma spectabile. The sequence continues at coordinate 28,080,152 of NC_045741.1, forward strand.
ATATGATGTCAGAGTTCAGAACCTGCAGTTGCCTAGCAACGGTGCTAAGCTGCAGCCATTGGTTGGCTGTAGCTTAGCACCGTTGCTAGGCAACTGCAGCTTCCTGTTGCTGGCTTCTTAACTGACAACATAGCTAAAGGATGGGTTACCATGGAAATAAGTTATTCCAATGTATGAGCATACGACTAGATTTAGGAATATAAACAAGAAGTAATTTATTTTTATGTCTGACTTCATCACGTTTGTTTTGTATTCTTTGGCCACTCCGCTTGTATTATTTTAGGACATGACTTACAAAATTCTGAATCTGACAAAAGATCATCTCTGTCTCACGGAGCTGTGAGATGTGGGTGGAATAACGCGTAAGGTGGTTATTTGATTGACAGGAAAAAGCGGTGTAGGTAACGTTCAACATTAATAGCTGCAAGGGCTGTCAAGAGTCTCAAGTTTGAGAATTTCTTGATAAATTTAAAGCTCAGGGGTCAATTTCAAGTTACTGAGTCCTTCTTGAACCCTCTACTGTACATCACAGAGGAGCTCCCTTGAACAGATTGCAGTATACATTGGTATTTCAGAGATTTCACAATGACCAATACATGTTCAAAGAAAAGAAAAGATCCCCTCTTCATTACTTGATCCAAACTCAAAGATTTTCCGTTACACTAATGAGCAAAAAAAACGTACCTTCATAAAACTATATATATATGTATGTCTATCTGAGTGTGTATGTTCATGTAAAGGGTTACAGAGACATGTCTTGCTGTGTGTGTGTGTGTGTGTGTGTGTGTGTGTTCACACAGAGAGAGCAAAATACTGTTCTGTTGGCAGGTATAATTAGATCAGTAAAGTGTGAAAGAGGGAAATGATGTCTTGGTGTTCAGAGAGGTGATCTGAATACAAATCAAGCTGTATTTCTCTCTGCGACATCCAGACACCGTGTAGTAATGAACATTGTGCCGAGAGTAATCACAAATTTAAAAATTAATAAATAAATGTATAGTGTTTATTGATTCCTTGAGGGAAAATTACAATTTACACTGAGTTTTTGTTAGAAATACACACGAACATGCTTAGGACAAATACATGCACAAATGGAGAGATGTCAGAGTGGGGGGGCTGCCAGTGAGCAGGTTGTGAACTGGCACCACTCCAGCTACCTATCCACACTCTGTACTCCGTACTTTGGTCCGTACTGGGACTTGAACCTCCGGTTCCCAACCCAACTCCCCTACGGACTGAGCTACTGCCCCCCCTGAGCACGTTATATGTTTGGGATGGTTGTATTTTTGGATATGATTCATACAGTTATGCTCAGTGTCACAGGTCCATTCCGGCACAGGTTGTGGACGTGATTTAACCTCAGCAAATCAATCCTGCAGAATGTCTCGGCCTGATGGACCGTCCAGGTGTAGACCGAGCCCACCCACTCTCAACATCACTCACTTGTCAGTTTTGCTTTCCTGGTGAAATCTAATTCAATCGGGAACAATGAAGCCAAGGAGAATGAATGACTGTAATAACAGTCAATGAGCTATTTTGTGGGCATAATCTCTAAAGTTAACTCTGAAACAACTTCACTTGTTCCTGTGAAATAAGAGTTTTAAGGGTACAAATAAAGCATTCTACACAAATATTGCAGTAATTGTAAGTCTCCATCTGGGGATAGAAACCCTGCTGTCCCCGGCCGTCCTGTTGGCTCAGAGCTCCACGACTAAGTCCACAGGTACAAATTAGTTTTGCACCAAGCAACGCAAGAAGTGTTGCAGAACTGGAGAGCGCAGACTCGCCGCTGTGGATGGAGAGAGCACACTGCAGCGACAGATTCCAGAGGTTGTAATCACTGAGTTGTGGTTGTACTGGAAAAGTGACTCAAGTGAAAAAACATGGGTACAGATTTTTTCACAAGCTCTCAAGTCATATTTTACAAGTGCCACATCGCATCTACGCGCTCTCACTGTGCACCAAATTTCCTTCTAAGAGGGGCTCCACGGCAGCTCCGTGGTTGAGCACATTTTTTTTCCCCTCCCATCCTGTAGTTACTTGCGCCCCACCGGGAGAGAGTCCGCGCCCCCCCGGGGGGCGCGCCCCACGGTTGAGAACCACTGCATTATGCATTGGTAGCCTACTGTATTATTTATAATCTGTAATTAATTCTGTTCATTGTTCATGCACTTTATTGTTGTTGGTTTTGATATGGGACACTGAGTGAATGTGAGGGGGGGGGGTTAATGGCCAAAGGCTCTAGACTGGTCGGAATATCAGACAGCTGAGTTAATTTGTTGTTTGTAATCTTGTGTGTATTTTTTAGTTTACACAATGAGATTTTTATGTGTGCAACATGTTAGTTATGGTTCCCATAGTGGACAATGGTTCTGTAACATATTTATGTAAGTGTTTTGCCTGTTATGTTCCATTATCACCATAAAGAACAGATTTTTGTCACAAAATGTGTTTTCGACGCTCCTAAAAATAAACATTGTTCACGAGTCCTGCACCTCGAGTCGGAGTCGAGTCTGAAGTCACTGTGTGCGCGACCTAACGTTACTTTCATGCATCGTTGATTAGTTCCATAACTTTGTAAACTAACAAAAGCTAGCAAGGGTTGCTTTCTCCTGTGTCATTCTTGTGAAATGGTACGTTACACACTGGTTTATTGGACACATGTAATGGTACATCACCTTATGTCATTCTCTGCCATCCGACGATGAACTGTTGTTTTTTCGCTGACTCCAAAAAGCCTGCATGACACCAACAGGAACCCGCATGTACCCGTCCTACAGGCACAGCAGCATATAAGCAGGCGACCAGCATCCCTGGTGTGGGTTACGTTAGCGAGAGGTCAGAAGATAGGCGCTTCCTCCGATATGAAAACTATTGTCGACATCGTGTCCATGTGTGCCGCTAACTGCAACACACGTTTGTCAGAGGTCTAAACGAAAAAAATTATGAAGGCAATACTTAGGGGAATACATTCTCCGTAACCCTACCTCTTGGCCCTTGAAACCAAGGGGAGGGGTAAGGGGTGAAAAAACATACCCCTATGAATTGGGAACCACTTGGTGACATCACCATACAGTATGATCACAAACCTCCAAGAGCCGTCTAGGTCTGTTGATTGTGGGGTTTGGACAACAGTGTGTGTTATATATTTATAGTATTTTAGGTTCACTTTGGTAGTGCAGAGTATATCTGTGTAGTACTTAGGTCTGTTTGCAATACAAATGTGTAACACATGCTATGTGTACCATATACATCAATATAAATGTATACATGGTGTGTTTGTAATCTGTTTCAGTTATCACCGTTTTGAATGTCATTGATGTACACAAAAATTTTGTTGACAAAAATCTGTCTTATTGGATAAATTGAACAAACAGGCAAAAACTTACATAAAATGTTACAGACCATTGTAACTATTAGGAACATAACTAACATGTCGCACACAATAAAAATCACTCATGTGTAAACTAAAAAAATAACACACAAGTACAAACAAACAATTAACTACAGCTGTTCTGATATTCCCGAACCAGTCTAGAGCCTTTTGGCCAGTAACCCCCCCCCCCCCCCCCCTCACATTTCAATCAGTGCCCATACAAAACAACAACACATAATACAAGGGCATGAACAATGAACAGGAATTAATTACAGATTATTACAATAATACCGTAGGCTACAATGCATAATGAATGGGTACAACATGACATATGAATTAGGAAAAGTCTGCTCGTTTTCAGCACCAAACTGGATCAGCTGCTGTGTCCTCCTGTGTGATACAGGCGGATATGTTAAGACGTAGCGATGTAGCATAGACCGTTAATAATTATAGCTAACAATCTATGCGTGTATACATCCATTCAAGGAGAAATATGTGGGACTGTTCACACGTTAGCGTTAGTAGCTAGCGATTTTTAAAAGTTTCAGTTAGGAACATGGTTGCAAGTACACTGTACAGGACTGCATAGACACAAAACAAGACGTCGTAATTTTTATCAATTATTTAAGCCGAAAGTACTACATTCAGTGTCTCTCTGGTCGATGCGCCGCCACACACTGCCTGTGTGTTTTCTAGTGAGTCGCGTCAACACTAGGTTAAGGGTATACAGCCCTGGTCTATCCCCTACCCCTAGGCGTAATACAGTATGGGACCAGCAATAGCCCGCGTGACGGCAAAAGCTGGGTAAGGGGAGAGGGGTTAAGGGGAAGGAAGGGATTCAGCCTTATAACGTTAGCATTGTTTTCAAAAAGGTTGCATGCCTCAGCTCACTGACAACTTCACCGTAGGAGCCATCTTGGTTTTGACTGTGGCATGTAGATTCAACCGATGCAGTAAAATGCTAACAGCAATGGGCAGAAGTTGACCCCTTAAGACCCGCCCCTCCTCATTTGCATAATGGGTAGAAATGCATGAAGAAATGTAAAAGTGACAGGCAGAAATAAATCCAGGGGGTGAAAATAAATAGGGGTAGAAATGCAAGAAGAATAAAAACAGACAAAAAAATTAAACACACACAGAAATAAATACATTTAAAAATAGTAATACTAAATAAAGTGAAGATTATAAGGACAATAAATAAATAAGGTAATATTACAAAGGTAAATTATAAAGAGCAATTAAAAGAGATATAAACATTTATGTTCACTGTATATTTAATTCTACCTACATTTATTTGTTCATTGTATTTTTGGGGCAATTAATTGTATACTTATTTATTTATTGAGCATTTATTTATTTCTGTATTTATTCTTAAATATGGAGACTCGGTCCTCCCTACTAAACGCACACTAATGTATGGTTATGTTGTTATTACATTGGGATGGTTGGTTAGTTGGGATTTGTTTGATAAAGCTTGCACGTTACTCTTATAAGATATTATATTTATACATATACGTAAATACCAGGGGTGGAAATAAAAAGGGTAGAAAATGCAACGGAAGAATATAAACAGACAAAAAATTAAACACACACAGAAAAAATACATTTAAAAAATAAGTAATTAATAAATAAGGTAATTATTACAAGGTGTGAATATAAAGAAGCTAATTAAAAGAGATATATACATTTATGCTCCTGTATAATTAATTTCTACCTACATTTATTGTTTATTGTATTTTTTGGGCAATTAATTGTATGCTTATTACTGTATGCAGCATTATTATTGCTTTCTGTATTTATTTTTAAATATGGTAGACCTGGTCCTCCATAAACCATGTCCATGCAGATATTTATATTCAGGCTGGACTTGCGTAATCATGTCCCAAAGGTCAGTCCGACAGCTCCAGCCCATTCGGCGCTGCTGCTGGACTTCTTACTTTGACCCAAAAGCTCAGCACATGACTCCAGTTCTCAAACCCCAGATCTGCTTCTGTGCTGTGAACTCTCCAAACGGCCAGCCGTTTGCTTACTGATTCAAAAGTGAAAACAAAACGTGGTGATGATGCAGCTTTTTGCATCTCTCTATATTTATCCCGTCAACCATGAAAAAAAATGTTTTGATCACTTTTTCCGAAATTTTGTCATCATATCAATGTTGTGGAGGTTTTGTGATAGTTTTAATGTTGACATTTTCAGCGCTTATTTCGATGGCCCATTTTTTGTGACCCAATTTTTTTTACTGAAAACGGGTCAAATTTGACACAAAGACCACATGAGGGTTAAGGTATGTCCTAGATATGAAGTGCCAGAAGTAACTTGTGGAGCTGTAAACAGTTATGGCAATGTATACTCATTCTGTCCCACATTTAAATATAAAAGATTACCAGAACCAAGGTGGAGGCTGGGGGGGTGGCCTTGACCAACTGCCACTTTGCTCGTTTGAAAGCCATGATTTTTCTCCTTAATGGGGGGGGAAATGTTCTCTGGGCGGGCAAAGCAGACAAAGGGGAGGTGACCTTGACCCTTATGACCTCATAAGGAGCAAGATCCCAGATCATCCATCTGAGCTTTAATTTTCTCAAAGGCAGAGCAGCATACCCAGGGCTCGTTTTAAACCTATCACCATTTCTATCCACTGGGGGGCCATAGCAGGCTGGGGGAAATCATAGCAATGTTTTGCTAAAGTATATTGCAGCTGATAATGAGACCAAATGACTTGTGCTTAGACCATGAGACTTGGTTCACCTGCAAATAAGGTGCTACTTGGTCAGATGAAACTGGAAATCCGTAAGGATAAATAACTGAAAGAATTGTAGCTCCACCTGGTGGCCATTTTGTGCATGGTTTAAGTGCAGAATTTCCAAAAACTAATTGTATGCAGTATTTATGAAAACAGAAAAGCATGTACTGCACATGTTTACTGATTGGGAGGATTCGCCATCATTGTTGGACCAATGATTGCTGAGGGATTGTGAAAAGCATAAATACAGTATGGTTCACACATTCAAGTTTTCAAATCGCTTTGATTACTTCTTCTGCATAGAAACAAACTTGAACTTAAACCAAGGATACTTGCAAAAATGATTTATTTACATGGTTTGAATGTATTTTTTTTTCCTGTCGGCCTAGGGATTGAACCGACAACCTCCCGGTCACAAGCTTGCACCTCTAACCTAACCTATACATAACATTTATATAAGATAGAAATGGACTGTTTTTACTCAAAGTGCATTAAAATAGTTCTATCACACACTGTGGGTGAGGCTGCCACCTGCTCATCGGATAAACATTCACACACATTTACAATACGATGGCACAGCATCAGGGGACAACTCGGGGTTCAGTGTATCAACCAAGGACACTTTGACAAGGGTCTGCAGGGCCCGGGATCAAACTCCAATCCTTCCAATTGGCAGGGAACCCCTCTACAACTGAGCCACCCAAAACACACCTTTAATTGAAATGTGGTCATTTTTCCTGCGTGTTTATCAAGAATGGGTAGTAGTAAAATATTATTTTCCATTTACATGTGCAAGTGAGCATGTTGGTCATAAAAACCATTAGACTGGACTTAAATAATAGCAATCAGTCTTTCTACTTTTCACAGTGTGGGCAGGTCTTGTGAAACCCATAAGCCTTAAAATCCACTCCAACAAAATTTGCCCCAAACCTGAGAAAGTTATTCTACAAATACATACATGTTTTCTTACTTTAACATTGATCTAATTGTTCCTAAATAACATTCAAACTAAATATCAAAGTATGTTATAGACATTTCATCTTTATAGCCTATTTTGTTCATTGGAGGAGAAAGGAGTACTGAAATATATTACATCATTAGAAGCAAACTACTTCTACTAGCCAAAGGTCGGGAACTGGTTTATTGGTCCCAGCAACATGGTTGGATAAATCAAATGGTTTATTACCACTGGTAAAAACTACAATGATGTCAGAGTCCGTAATACCGGCACAGATTCACTGTCTTGCTCAAAGACATTTCACAGGATTACTCTTACTCTTGTTTAATATGCAGAAATCCCAATTTTAATTTTAACAATTGACCAAACTCTCTTCAGGTCAACTCCAGGATAGGTTAACTTTTGGACCACAGGTGATTTTTAAGGTATTTTAAGTTGATCTACTGTGCCAATTATTGCATATTACAGCCCTGTCATGTTTATGTTGATTTTATTGAAGATTACTGTGTCAGTTCTGATTTGCAACTGTATTATTTGTTGTAGTGTGATTATCTTCTCTAAAAATTAATAAACACACTTGTTGAAAAAACCAACAATTGACTAAACTGAAGCTTTTATATGTCCAAACTATTCTTTTTTACACAAAATCAAAGCACAAATTCCCAAAAGCACAAAGAAGTGCCCAGCACAGTAGAAACATTGCCCTGTACAGTAAACCTTAAATCAAAGGTAGGCTATATATAGCCTATGAGATTATGCAAATGTATAAGCAGCAAAAATGCATAAAATGTAATGATATATGATATATGGTTTGTATGTAAACTGTTAATAGAAACCATGACTTTCAGATAAATTTAGACACAGTAAAAAGTACACAATTTCCCTCTGAAATGTAATGGCGTTATACAGTGGTTCTACTCCCGCAGGCACCAGTATCACATTGCGGTGGTCTACTCGGCCCAGCTCCACCTTGGAGGTAGGCTAATATGAATTTACTGAAAATGGTGGCATTCAGGGGGCTGGTCTTTGACATAGACATGGTCAACTTGTGTTACAAACTCTCAGTCAATGATTCAGGACAGTTTAGGGCCTAAAGGCCTAGCTTATAGCTGACTAGTGGACCAGTTAAACAGAATGATACAGGCTAATTCATCTCATGTGTTACCGCCAACAAGTTGGGGACCAACAACAACGTAGCTGTATGTTGCACGTGTCCGTTCGTTTTGTCTAATAGTATTAGAATAGCATGGAAACATGTCACCTGACAGTAACGTTAGTGTTTACGGTTGCTAAACTTTATAAGGTAACGTTCACTGTAGCATTGGGACAGGACTTATACGCACACATTGACGTCTAACGTCCGGTGACACCACGAGAGCAGAGAAGGTATACGCTGCCGTTTTTGATAAGGTAAGGCTGTAATATATAAACCTAATACTACCATCATGAAATGAGACATTTCACAATTCACGTTGCCAAACGCACCGCCACTAACCTCCGCCAGGCTGACTTGACATTAGCATGTAGCGAACCCATTCAACTGAAAACAGCGGCTTCTGGGAGGTTCACTTATGACGAAATTGACCAATCAGATTCCATCGTGGGCTGGTTTTAGGCTTGCACGAGGAAATTCTGGTGATTGACGCGCTCATTAAAACCTCTAGACCAATGAATCACAGAGGAATCGCAGCCTGTTTAGGAACTCTGCCCAATCCCATTTCTGTGTAGGAGGGGCATAGTCATTTCTCCTCCTTCTGTGACATGACACCTGTAACAGCCAATCGCCAGCGACCAAAGGCGGAGACCGAACAGCCTCTGCTTCAATCATCGTCCGAGGGCGTGGTTTACGTTGACAAGGCCCGCCTATTGGCCGGTCTCCGGACTTCCCACAGACAGTTGTACGTTTCATAAAAATGCACTCTGATGCGGCAAGTAAGTAATAACGTTATAGAGGCTTTTCTGCATTAAATTACGAACCTTCGCAGATGCTGCAGAGTTTACCGGAGAGAAGCAAAAAGCCGTGTTGTGTTTCTACCTCTACCTTTAGCCCGTGTTTCTGTAAGATAAGATGAGAACGTATGATTTCCGTGCCATTCGGGGGTCCCTTTGTATCTGCCAGTGTTGTCTTGGGCGACAACAAAGGATGGATAGCTAGTGTAATTTCAGTTGTTTTGGACATGTAGGGGGTTTCATTTAACACACCAGTCTGGCTGGAGTTATTTTTGTGTGTGTAGCGGTCGCAGTGCTCAGTTTAAAGCAGCCGACGTTAGTCAAATCCAGAAGGTTTTCGATGCTAATCGCTGCGTTGTGATGCTTATTTTCATCATTACTGAGGAGGCACTATGCGTTTCAACTCAACCTTAGAATCAACGCAATGCCATTGTAAATAGGTCAATTTTCTGGTCAACTGCGGACTATCACTATCACAGAGAATGAAAATTGTGACGCAGTTGTGTAAAACATCTTTCATTCCCTGCTGCAGCAGTGCTGTCGGGCTTTGCGGCACCTTCACCAGCTGCTGCAAAACGTCTGCGCCATGGTTATGTGCCAGTAGGCATATGATGTTAGATTTTTTTTTAAGACAATATAAATGCATTCTATCAGTAGGGGTAAATGTTAGGGGGTAGAGGGGTCTGAAAGAAATAGTTGTTTTGTTACGGCTTGGGAATTGTAGTTTAGTTTCCAAACCGGAGCAGAGGTTTTTACGGCCTCTTTGAAGGAAATGGACTACAACACCCATACGCTCAACTCTCTAGATACTTTGTAAACTCTGTGCAAGTTGCGCGTCTGCATACAATTGTAGGTATGCAGCTAGTGCTATCTGTTCGGCAGTGTGTGTGTGTGTGTGTGTGTGTGTGTGTGTGTGTGTGTTTTTTGGTCTGGTTTTGGCCTACAAGCATCGGGATTTGATGACAGCTTTTGAACGGGAATTCATAAATAACATATGGCGACAAGGTGGCATGCATGATCAGATATGATCGAGTTTGCAATGCCTTTCGAGAAACGCAGAGTCCCTCCCTCAGTCGCGTGAGATGTTTTTCTGTCGTTTCCTGAAATGTAAAATCTCAAAGTAGGGATCACACGAAAGTAAGTTAAGCATTGTAGAGTCTATCTTGGTTACTGGCACACAAAAAAATCCAAATATCATAGGTTTTTGTTGATGCTACGATGATGTCACCTTGTTTCCCCCTTGTACTCGTACCAAGCTTATTAGTGTAATTAGGAGCAGAAGGTTGTGTGTCATGCTTTAGTTTAATTTTTGACGTTATCTTTATTTTTTTTTTGTGGAAATAGATTTACAGCTGAATTCCCACTTGACTACACTGGCGAGCATCCATAAGATCCACCACACCTTGCACAGGCTGGTAAATGCATATTGGTAGCTTGTGTACTCTCTCTCTATATGTGGTCTATAAAGGTTTGTGTTAGTGAGTGTGTACTGTGTACACGTGGGTCCAACTCACTAGCATGTGGTGTCTTTTTTTGATAGAACCTGACAGAAGACGTTGGACAGGATAGCCACCCCTCAGGTAATAAATCAGCTGGTCCCTATGGGTTTTGTAGTCAATATAAAACACAGTCACTGATGTCATTACTAGGACAGTCATGCACAAACCATGTCTTTCTGCTTTCTATGTTTAGCATTAGAAAATAAGCATTACCCATGTCTTCCACTTCCTCCCCTAGCTTGTTGCTCTAGAGCCATGCCTCCTAGGAAAAAGAGGAGACCCTCTGCTGGAGATGACATGGCCGCCAAGAAAAGTCGCCAGGACAGGTGTGACATCCCTCTGTTACAGATAAAAAAGGCCACTTCAGTCTGTGTCAGTTAGCGCTTGATTATTGTGGCTTATTAAAGAGGAATGTGTCTGAAAAGTCTTAATGTTGCAGGTAGGAAAGCCATAATAGAAAAAAAGCTCTTTTAAAATACAAAATCACGTTGACTACTTTTGACATTCTGTACCATGCTTGTGTTCCTGCTGAGCTTGTGACTAAAAGTTTCTTTTCATCTGCAGCGTTTTTAGAAAACACGAAACGCCACAAATCCGGGAGGAGGAGACATTTTCCAGTAAAAGATGCTTGGAGTGGTTCTATGAATACGCAGGTGGAGTTTTAGTAATGTCCCAGCATTCAAACATTCTTTGCTTATAAGCATTGGACCACTGATCGGCGAAGTAGGTTTTTAGCTCCACATGTGAAATTAATGTTCTATGCGGCTTCACACTTGTCTGTCTTAAACAGGTTGTGATGACGTGGTGGGTCCAGAGGGCATGGAGAAGTTCTGCGAGGACATTGGGGTGGAGCCAGAGAATGTAAGCCTGTTTCTTGCATGTTGGTTACATCTGTTAGGCCGCTTTATCTATCTCTGATTGCCAGTCAAACAAAGCAAGTCATTGGGATACCCTTTTGCTGTGTTATGTGATGGGCATTTCTCATGATTTGATGTTTAATACAAATATAAAAACAGTTAGCATAATAATAAATGATTAGTTATTCACAAAAAGGCACAAGCCCACTTTTAAGTCACTACTTATCTATACCCATTCTTTATTTCAAGGGTTATTAAGGTAAGTCTGATTTAAGACATGTAATAGACGGGTCATTTTAGTTGATAGATTGATAATATAGATTGACTCATCTTCTATTTAAGGATGTCTGTAGCTATAACGGGGGTTTGTGTCTGTGCCCAGGTTGTGATGCTGGTTCTTGCTTGGAAGCTGGATGCCCAGAGTATGGGGTATTTCACTCTCCAGGAGTGGCTTAGAGGCATGGGCCTACTACAGTATGTCATCGCCCTATTTCTTTTATTTTTGCATGCTGTTTTTTGATTGAAAACAGCATGCATCATGATATTATTTCTGATCTGAGATTGTAGATTGATTGTTAGTATTTTCTCTCTCTAGGTATTCAGTAGGTCTAACACTTCTCTGTTGTTGGCAGGTGCGACTCCACAGAGAGGCTGAGGAACTCGCTCGACTACCTGAGATCGGTCCTAAACGACAGCACCAGTTTTAAGCTCATTTATAGATATGCCTTTGATTTTGCACGGGTGAGTCAAGCCAAGTCTTTTCTGCAAACATGCTCCCATACACAGCGTTCTAAAACACTATAGTTCATGTGAATAGGGAAGTTCCTGTAGGAAACAGTTGTTTGCTAAGTGTGTCTGATTGATATTCTTATAATGTCCTATTCAAGCCACTGTTCACAACAATCTTGATGTTTTGAGGTCAAGATCATTTTTTAGTTTGAATTGGATTGGGGAAAGCACTTATCAAGTGTGTATTTACATAGCCTGTCCTGATTTGAAGGACAGCAACTCACACTTTTATAGTGAATGAATACATATTGCAGTGACTGGGATAACAGGCTAATATTTTATTCTCAGTAACAGCAGGGAGTTAAGGAGTTCAGCCTGTTTGTGTGTTGTTGCTGATAATGTTGCTAGACTGCGCCTCTGTTTAAAGTGCGGTTGACATTTTGCATTGATTTCATGAAGCTGTGGGTATTTTTGATTGGATAGGAAAAGGATCAGAGGAGTTTGGACTTGAACACAGCCAAGTGCATGCTGGGACTTCTTCTGGGAAAGACGTGGCCTCTGTTCCCTGTGTTTAATCAGTTTCTAGAAGTAAGTGTCACAAATGTCCGCTACAACATTTTACCAAATCAAAGACAGTAGTTGTACATAAGATTGTTTCAATTTCTTTTTGGCCTTTGAAACTAAAATGTTGTATACTGTTTTACTCTTCCTCAGCAATCCAAGTACAAAGTCATCAACAAAGACCAATGGTGCAATGTTTTAGAGTTCAGCAGGACAATCAACCTGGACCTCAGTAACTACGATGAGGATGGTGCCTGTAAGTGAACGCATATCTACACAGCTTCATTTGAATGTTTAAGTCTTAACACAATTGTTTTTTTTTTTTTAATCGTATGCTCTTATCTTTTCATCAGGGCCAGTTTTGTTGGACGAGTTTGTGGAATGGTACAAGGAAAGACAGATGTCATAGGTGCAGAGCGAAATGGAAGAAAACAAATAAAAACAGCTGTGACAATGACGACTAAGAGAATCAACAACCAATATGTACAACAATACAAAAATGGTAAAGCAGTGACTGTGGGTGCTTCCTGGAAGAGGAGGGGTTCTGTGGGTGGGCTTGGGTGGGGGCACTGGGTTTGCAGCCTGGGTGCATGCTGCCCAGAGCGCGGAGGCGGAGGGCTGCCACTGTGGAGTTGTGTTCCCTACCGAAGTGGCACAGTGGGCAAGCTTGCAGCAATCCCCAGTGGCATTGCTCTCTCTCACTGTGACATGTCATATTGCTGTCTGTGTTAGGATAACATGGTATCATACGAGGACGATGGAAGCAAAATGGTATTGGTAGGAGAACCACTCCTCCCCCTTGTCTTCAGACCAGAGAACCCAACAGTGACCATTCATGCATTGTGTCTGAGTCTTAACAGGGTCACTTTGACCTGGGCACCTTTCAATATTGTATGTCTGTGCAATGAACTTGACTTGAGCTTTTCTGGACATATGGCACTAACTATTGTTTTTCATGTTTTGAGTTGGGAGCGGAGTTCTTCAAGAAGCACACTGTGTCAAAAATGGTTTATCGCAGGTTTCTGGTGCCTGTGCTGTTTACTTTAGATTTGTGCCAGTGATTCCCCTTCTGTTTCTGTTCCTTCCAGCTGTTTTGCTCAAGCTAATGCTAACAGTTTGCTAACCC
>NC_045741.1:28093957-28098788 GCF_008692095.1 Etheostoma spectabile
GCAAAGGCTTTAGACCACATAACACCAAACAAATCAGCATTGCTGCTTACTAACTCTTATTACAGTACAGCGGTGAGCCACTAGTGCTCTGGTCAGCATTTATTGGTCTGATAACCGGTTTATGTATCTACGTTGTGTAGGTAAGAGTATTACTGTGCCTCAAAACATGGAAGTCACTTTGTGTGTCCCACACAAACACACCAACAAACCCAAATGTATATATACACATACACACACACACACACACACACATACACTGAGTGATCAGGGATTACTTCAGGATGAATTCAGACTGTTTGGGCTGTGTTAGAAGTTGACATAGAGCTTGTTGGTGTCCATTTTGTCTTGATATGTGGCATCTGTTTTGTCCTCCTTAGTCCCCTGAAAGTTTCCAGTCTCCTCTTACTAGTAGCATCTCTCCCAACACTGACAGTGTTAATATAAGTACAGTGGAAGACCAGTGACCCTCTCAGGACGAGGTCCTTAAGGCTTGAGTAGAAAAGTAGGTTTGCTGAAATCATTGCTTCGTACCACCCATAAGACCTAATCAAAACAATGGACACTGACAGTTTGGAACTGTGATGCTATGCTGTTCTTTTTTTGCCTAGTATAATGTTCTTGTAACACATGTATACATTTTTTGTCTTTGGCTGTGGTGTAATGCTGAATCGTCAGATTTAATATTTGCATGCATGCTCCAACAGAGCCTTTTTGTGAATGGATGAGATTTTTTGAAAACCTTTTTCAAAAGCGTTTTTATTTTGCACAAGAGTTTGTGCAAAGGGTTTTGTGCTTAATTTGATATTCACCATCATGTTATGTTAACTCTGATGAAACATGATTGTGTCTATTAAGACCTGGAACACACCTGTAACCTCACTGTGGAGCAGGAGTTCCCTCCTGCATTTACTCCCATCTTACATGCTAAAGTTTTAGGTAGCTGCAGTCAGTATACAGATCACATTTTATTTATTTACTCGGTCATGACACATAAAACACATGGACGTTTTTAAAGTTAAAATACATCAGCTCTCGAGTCGTTGAAATCCCCTGAAGCTAAAATTATATGAAAGCCTCAACATCATTGTCATTACAATGTATCAACCATCAGCATCACATCTATGATTGAGGTAGTTGTTGGATTGCTTACCAAATACTGTGTAGAGATCAATGTTTTAGTGTTCTCCCATAACAATGCAGGAGGATGAACAGCCTTGTCCCGACTGTATATATGTATGTAAACTATGTAAGTGTCTTTATGTCTGTTTTCACTATAACCTATGTCTAAATACATAAATAAAAAAGGTTTATTAACTTACTGGCTTATATTTGGGCTCACAAGTTAAGTTTATCCATGACAAAAAATACTACAGATGAAGGCTCTGCATTATATTGTTCAGCGATAGTTTTATTAAGGTCTCTAAATAAGTATTAATAATACATGACCATTAGGGTGATATGGATTCTCATTGCAAAATTGATATACAGGGAGACATCTTTGTGAAGATTTTTTTAAAAGCAATTTACAGAAATAAGGTGAATCTTAAAAATACTTTGATGCTTTCTAATACTGCACAATACAACAGTTTTACAATTTACATTTAATTTCAAGCCTAATACTTGTAAAAACTGAATATACGTCACCATATTTGCATCCTACACTGGCCAATTTAAGATCACACAATGCCAAATGAATGCTTGTTTTCGTCAGTGTTAAGGGCGCGGTTACTTTTCTTTAATCAAACCTCACTAATGTTCACGTTTGAGGAGTCAAAATAAGCTCCCTGGTTTTGTTGTGCAAGTGAAGAAGGGTCATATCCCTCTGTGTTTCTGCTCTGTTGCAGATAAGATCTGGTGCCTTCCAACACTTGTGTCCTACTGCTCTGTGGAGACCTCCATGTAAGCCCTACTGCATCATATGGGGGTGGTGGTGTTGCTGGAATAGGAGGTGGAGCCCGCTGCGGTGGTTCAATACCTCCAATGTCATGCCTCCTGTAGCGGGGAATATCATACAACAAATCTGTAGCTCTTCTCTCAGCTACTGAAGTAGAGGAACGATGGGATTGTGTTAGTGGCTGTTTGGCCAGGGGCTTGATGTCCTCAGACCTGCGGTAGTTAAAACTTGTGACACTTTGTGGATCCTGATAATCAAAAACAGGAGATGCACCCTTATCTAAATTTTGATCCAATGGTTCCCACTTGCTTCTCAACGATGACATGGCTTTTAGGGCACTGAGGCCTTTTCTCTCCATACTTTCCTCAGCTCTGCTGGGTGCAAGAGAAACACTGCTGGAACTTGGAGATGAGTGTTTATCCATCAGTGTCACATCTGCTCCTCCTCTGTCTTGTTTTGTGTGATCACTTTCAATACTGGAGGAGTCAGGTTGGGGAAGTTCTGGCTCTGCAGATGAAGCATGCTGTGGAGACGATAAGCCCGTGTCCAGATCTCTCCTAGGACTGGGGAAGGAAAGGTCAGACAACTGACGACCGACGCCAGTCCACCTTATCTCGGGTGGCAGGTCCACACCCGTGGTGTGTCTGGGCTGCTCAATCCTTTTCTTTACTACTTTATCAAAGTTCAAACTGGGAACTCTCTTTCTCTCTCGCTCAACAGTTAGCATTTCACTACCCATATGTCTTTGTTTTGTGGGGTCAATAGTTTGACCCTTGTCACTGGGGTAGAAAGAATTATCTGGTGGCGATGAAGCTTTCATAATTATACGCTTATATGTGATGAGAGAGTCATCATCTGTCATTCCTGACATGTTTGATGCACGTCTGCTTTGGTTTTCAGTGTATCTTGTCACCTTAATTTCACTCTCGCTGCAGGAAGATGGGGAATCACTTTGCTCTGGTAATGGTGCCTTGACATCCAGACGCCTCTTAACACGTGGGACACCAAGACTCAGGTCAGGAACACTGTGTTCTATTGTCTCATCCTCACTATTGCTGCTGGATGAGTCCCTTTGTAACGGTGCTCTGATATCCATATATATAGGTGGGATATTGGTGAGACTCTGAGATGATTCTGTGTGCATGATTTCTTGAATTCCAACTCCTCTTCTCTTTCGCCTTATCCTGCTGCTTTTACTCCCAGTCCCACTTTCACTGCTGGAAGAGGAGGGGGAGTCAGGTGGAGTTGATGAGGGCAGATGTGGTGGTTTATGTGTATGCGATGTGATTTCAAGACGCTTTCTGAAGCGGGAGACACCCAAATTCATCGTGGCCCACCGGGACTGAAGTTCTGGGGTTATCTCGGGTGTTTTACTGATGTCCATTTTTGTTTCCCCTCCCACTTCTTCTTTAACAATTGTATACTTTTCTAATGTGATATTGTGGTCTGTCTTTGGACTGTGAGAAATATGTGTCTTTGGCAAGCTAATAAACTCCTTTTCAGTAGGCTTTGATATGGAGGAGACTCCCAAACCTAGCTTAGGCTGGTCCCTGTACTCATCCTCACTGTTACTTCTGGAAGAGTTTGATTCAGATTTTTGGAAGTCAGGAGACACACTACTAAGAGACGGATCTGATTGTGGTGATGGTGCTTTGATTTCCAGACGTCTGTGGATGTAGGGGAACTTTTGCAACTTTGCCTGTTGCTCATTATTTGTGATCCTGCTTTCATTGTCACCAATGGAGGGGGAGCAGGAGTCCGTTGGCTGAGATGATCCTTTGATATATAAACGCCTCTTGACAGGGGGGACAGTCACGCTCATGTCAGGCAAATTTCTCCATGGTTGATAACTTGTAATCCCCACACCAGTTCTGTCTGTCTCAACTTTCACAGGTAGGTCTGTTGTCCCATCTTCACTCTTATTACTGCTGGACGACGACTCAGGTGGGGGTGAACGTATCTTGATATTAAGGTGCCTTTTTCCATAGAGGGCACTGCTGAGATCCAGTCTAGGCCATCTTGAATCTGGTTTGACTGTTGTTGGGGGGTATCTTAAATTTTCCATACCCTCCTCTTTGACAGCTTCGACTGTCTTTCCTTCCACTGTATTGCTCATGCCACCAATTAATATTGAATCGGGAGGTGGTGATGGACCTTTGATATCTAGACGCCTCTTGATGCGAGTTATATTACCAAGATCTAGGGCAGGCCACTGTGTTTCAGGATCCTGATTTACTACTTGGGATTCTTGAAACTGATGTCCTGCACTCCCTACCAACCCTGGCCTCTCTTTCGTTGTGGGGTGTGTTTCATCCTCACTGTCACTACTAGAAGATGAATCAGAAGCTGGTGATGGTGCTTTGATATCTAGACGCCTCTTGATGCGCATGGTATGATCAAGATCAAGGGCAGGGAACTGGGTTTGTGGGTCATAACTTACAGTTTGAGATACTTTACTTCCTGCAATGTCCACCCTCCCAGGCTTCTCTTTGTGGTGTGTTGTTTCATCCTCACTGTCACTACTAGAAGATGAATCAGAAGCTGGTGATGGTGCTTTGATATCAAGACGCCTCTTGATGCGTGTAGCATGCTTAAGATCAAGGGCAGGCCACCTTGTGTCTGGACCAGCACTTAAAGTTTGAGATACTTTATTTGAAGGTCCTGCAATGTCCACCCTTACTGGCCTCTCTGTGTGGTGTATTGTCTTATTGTCACTGTCACTACTAGAAGATGAATCAGAAGCTGGTGATGGTGCTTTGATATCTAGACGCCTCTTGATGCGCATGGTATGATCAAGATCAAGGGCAGGGAACTGGGTTTGTGGGTCATAACTTACAGTTTGAGATACTTTACTTCCTGCAATGTCCACCCTCCCAGGCTTCTCTTTGTGGTGTGTTGTTTCATCCTCACTGTCACTACTAGAAGATGAATCAGAAG
>NC_045741.1:28098798-28098959 GCF_008692095.1 Etheostoma spectabile
TGCTTTGATATCAAGACGCCTCTTGATGCGTGTAGCATGCTCAAGATCAAGGGCAGGCCACCTTGTGTCTGGACCAGTACTTAAAGTTTGAGATACTTTACTTGAAGGTCCTGCAATGTCCACCCTTACTGGCCTCTCTGTGTGGTGTATTGTCTTATTGT
>NC_045741.1:28098971-28099073 GCF_008692095.1 Etheostoma spectabile
ACTAGAAGATGAATCAGAAGCTGGTGATGGTGCTTTGATATCTAGACGCCTCTTGATGTGCATGGTATGCTCAAGATCAAGGGCAGGCCACTGTGGTTGTGG
>NC_045741.1:28099083-28106137 GCF_008692095.1 Etheostoma spectabile
GTTCCAGTTTGAGATACTTTACTTGGAGGCCTTGCCGTATTCATCTGTCCTTGCTCCTGGTTCTTAATGTGGATTGTTGTTTCATCTTCACTACCACTACTAGAAGATAAATCAGGAGGTGGTGCTTTGATATCTAGATGCCGCTTGATTTGAGGAATATGCTTAAGATCAAGGGCAGGCCACCTTGTGTCTGTATCATGGCTTCCTGTTTGAGATTCTTGAAGTGGAAGTCCTTTAACTTCCACCCCCCCAGGCTTCTCTGTGTGGCGTATTGTTTCCTCCTCACTGTCACTACTAGAAGATGAAGCAGAAGCTGGTGATGGTGCTTTGATATCAAGACGCCTCTTGATGCGTGTAGCATGCCCAAGAGCAAGGGAAGGCCACTGTGTTTGTGGGTCATAACTAACAGTTTGAGATACTTTACTTGGAGGTCCTACAATGTCCACCTTCCCAGGCCTCTTTGTCTGGTGTATTGTTTCATCCTCACTGTCACTACTAGAAGAGGAATCAGAAGCTCGTGATGGTGCTTTGATATCTAGACGCCTTTTGATGCGAGTTACATTACCAAGATTTAGGGCAGGCCACTGTGTTTCTGGATCCTGACTTACTATTTGGGATTCTTGAAACAGATGTCCTGCACTCCCTACCACCCCTGGCCTCTCTTTCGTTGTGTGGTGTGTCGTTTCATCCTCACTGTCACTACTAGAAGATGAATCAGAAGCTGGTGATGGTGCTTTGATATCTAGACGCCTCTTGATGCGCATGGTATGATCAAGATCAAGGGCAGGGAACTGTGTTTGTGGGTCATAACTTACAGTTTGAGATACTTTACTTCCTGCAATGTCCACCCTCCTTGGCCTCTCTGTGTGGTGTATGGTCTCATCGTCACTGTCACTACTAGAAGATGAATCGGAAGCTAGTGATGGTGCTTTGATATCAAGACGCCTCTTGATGCGCGTGGTATGCTCAAGCTCAAGGGCAGGCCACTGTGGTTGTGGGTTTTTATAAGTTCCAGTTTGAGATACTTTACTTGGAAGCCTTGCCATGTTCATCGGTCCTTGCTCCTGGTTCTTAATGTGGATTGTTGTTTCGTCTTCACTGCCACTCTTACAAGATAAATCAGGAGGTGGTGCTTTGATATCAAGACGTCTGTTGATGCGAGGAAAATGCTCAAGATCAAGGGCAGGCCACCTTGTGTCTGGATCATGGCTTCCTGTTTGAGATTCTTGAAGTGGAAGTCCTGTAATTTCCACCTTCCCAGGCCTCTTTGTCTGGTGTGTTGTTTCATCCTCACTGTCACTACTAGAAGATGAAGCAGACGCTGGTGATGGTGCTTTGATGTCTAGACGCCTCTTGATGCGTGTTGTATGCTCAAGATCTAGGGCAGGCCATGGGGGTTGTGGATGATCCAAACCTATTTTTTGAGATACTCCAACTGGAAGCATTGTCATGTGCGTCTCACCTTGCTTTTGCATTTGGTCCATTGTTTCCTTTGTTCTCTCACCACTAGAAGAAGAATTAGTAGGTGGCAATGGGGCACGCCTCTTGATGGGAGAAGGCAATTGTGGTTTTATGGCATCATGGCTTACAGATTGAAACTCTTTAACTGGAAGTCCTGCCATGTCCACCTCTCTTTGCTCTTGCTTATTTGAATGTTTTGTTGTTAAATCCATAGTCTCATCATTAGAAGATGAATCAGAAACTGGTAATGGGGCGTTGATAGCCACACGCTTATTCATTTGGGGGATGCATAGGCCATCTAGGTCAGTTGACAGAGTTTCTGGCTCAGTGATTTTGATCGACTTGATCACTCTGTCTTTACTTTGTTTCCCTTTTAGGTCTGTGATTTCTGCTTCACTCTCACTGCTTGAAGAGGATGAGTATGCTGCAGGTAGTGAAGGTGCTTGGGTATCAATACTCTTACCTTGACTGGTAACACTCCCTTTTTTGACTGTGTAGTTCTCCTCATCACTGTCACTTGAACGAGAGGAAAAGGAGTCATCATGTCTCACTGTTGGCCTGTGTTTGTCATATCTGTAATCACCCTGATTATATTGGACTGAAGGTCTGATCTGCTGTTCAAAACTAGCATCCTGTTTAAGGCAAGTTGTGATCTCAGGTTTATTGTGGTTCCTTTCTATATCCTCCTCCTCTTGGTCTGAGTTCACAATGTATTGTGTAACTTCATCCTCACTGACATATGAGCTCGAGCTGGACATATCATCAGTCTTCTGCTTATCAGTAGAGGGTGCCACAATTAATTTTGAATCGTTAAAAGAACCACACGCACTGCCGGACGGTGTGGATGTGCTTTGAATAGAATCGCTAAATTCAAACTGTTCTTCATTCTCCTGCCCCAGATCACAGTATGTTAGGTTGGCGTTATCTGCATGTGGTGACCAATCTGCAAAGGGCTCGGAAGAAAATCCAGGAGGTTCTCTTGGGCCCTCTACTTTTCCAGCTGTCGAGGCATCAGCTCTCTGCTGAACAGAGTCCTCTGCAGGCTGACGAGACTTGGGTGTTAAGTCGTCTCCTCGGTTCTTTTTGTCTTGATTAAATGTTTCATCAGATAGTGAAGAATCTGAGCATGAAGACGATCTTCCCCTATCCAGCTCAACAGGGTCTGGGATGTGTTCAAATTCTATTTTGTGTGTGCGGCCTGCTTCAATGCCTTCCCTGCTATCTCTCTGGTTCGTCTCGAGACATTCAGTATCCTTCTCAGCCTCAGCTGCTTCACATTCAATCACTGCATCATTATTGTTGCTTTCCAGATTGGGTATGGTATCATAATATTGTACATTGATGTCTTCTACGTTGCTAAATGTGACTCTCCTTTCCCTGTGAGTTCCCACATCTTCTGGTTCCTCATCATTGTAGTAGGCCTCATTCTCATAATTATTTTGTTCTACAGATGAGACAGAGTTGGTTGCAGAAGATCTTTTCTTCTTTGTGACCCTTCTCCAAAGCACATCAATACAAGGTCTTGCTAGGACTCCTAGAATAAAGGCTACCAGAAACGTGATGAAAACAGACAAACACACAGCCAGAGTCAAATCAGGCTGTAAAGCTCTCTGATTCCTTTCTTGACCTTTCCTATTTGGGGTGGCTTGGGGGACTATTTGTCTTCTGGCTCTGGATAAACTTCTAGTTTTTCTTTTTTCACCTCCTATTTTACTGATTTGTAGGCTGAAAACAGACAAAATGTTGTGTTCCTTCGACACACACACGTAAAGTCCTGTGTCTCTCTCTGTGATGTCACTGATGAGCAGATCAGCCTGAGGTTGGCTCACAGATGCTTGACCACTGGGCATCCACCACACTGAATCTACAACAAAGACATCATTAACATGCCATTAGACTGACTTAAATTGTTTACACACACACACACACACACACACACACACACACACACACACACACACACACACACACACACACACACACACACACACACACACACACACACACACACACACACACACACACACACACACACACAAATATTTAATTGCAATTGTATAATTGTCCATTGTTGATATGCAATAGATCACAAATTAATCACACCTTTTATCTATTCTAAATGTACTTTTTCAAGTTGTTAATGCACTTTTCAACATGGAAGCGGACAAATATGCTTGCTTTATGCAATGTTTATTATTACTGCAACAATCCATGAAAAGGACAAATACTCTCCACAATAACCTCAAAGGTACTGTATGCTCAGAAAGGGTTCAGAGGGTTCTCTGCATCAGCCGTATGCATGGCCAGCAAGTAGTATTTGAGATTTGAAGTAATTCGATTGCAACTTAATTCACATCGAGAGTAAACGCAAGTAACTTTAGTCTTTTCGAAAGAACCATCTGGAAGGGCTTTGAAAATGAACTTGCCTTACTTAAAAGATTATTTATCCATTTCTGCTCATCAGAATCAGAAATACTTTATTGAGTTTGTTTCTGCTGCATTGTTTCCTAATTTCCCAAAACTACAAAGAGAACAGAGGCCCAAATCCCAGAAAAAAATGAAATGATTGGCATTAAAAAGACTTTGCGTCATCTCAATATTATTGCGTTCATTTTGACAGACCTAATCTATATGTAATTTAGCCCTTACCTTGTGTAGAGCAAGACAGCAGTATCTCCGAGCCACTATAGACGGTCACCTCTTGGTGAAGCTCTGGCCCTCTTTCAGTGCCAAAACAGTTCAGGTCATCCTCCTCCAACTGCAGCATGTCTCTGCCTGAGAGGCTGGACGGGGAAGCACACACCATGCTCCAGGACTCCGAGCCTCTGCTGCTGTCATAGGCCAGCCATCTTCTTAGACTGCGCATGCTGCAATCACACTGCCACCTGTTCCCGTCCAGCCTGACATCCGCCCCGATGTTACGCAGAGAAAGGTAAATCAGAGGATGGAGGCTGGTCAACACGTTGAAGCTCAGATCAAGGACCTTTGAGGGGGGCACATACAATTTGGACATACAGTATAATTTGACACATTTAATGTGATTGCTAAAAAGATTTAATGAAAACTTTTCTAATTTAAAAGCTATATTTTAAAAAGAAAATACTTTTCTGAAAATAACCCATGAACAAAAAAAAGACTAATGTTGGAATACTGAGTACTTGTACATTGCATGTTTTCAATAAATTAGATTTAAAAAGAAATCTGTGTTACCCGGAGCTGGGCTAAATCCTGGAACATCTGTGGATGGAGACTTGTGATGAGGTTATGTCGTAGGTGAAGCTCTTTTAGCTGTCGAAGGTGGCTAAGCTCCCCCGGTCGAAGAGTTGAGATCCTGTTGAAGGAGAGCTGCAGAACCTGTAGGGACTCACTACCTTCCAGCCCTGGATGACAGAAAGCAAGAGCTGTAATAGAAACTCAACAATAACGATGATGGGGTGGCTTCCAAAGGGAGCAAAGAGGTTTTCTATGATACCAACAGTTGGTCTGTTATTGGTTTTCTCAGTCCTGTACTGCTTTACATCCTGCACTGTGATTTGCAAAGTCACATTATTTTAACTATGAAGGTGATTTGTTTGCAGTACTGCAGTTTTTTTGTTTTTAATGCTGAAATCAAATAAGATCAACTACGGACTTTTCTCTCTTTCTGGACTTCTAGATAGTGAATAGTGTAAAATGTCCGAATCAATGAACACCCCTTCCCTGGAACATGAATCCAAATTCTTCTGGCTTATTTTCACTGTGAACCCACTTAACAATATGACTAACTAAGGGCTAAGAATCTTTCTGTGGTGCTCATTCCGGGATTTCTCCTCCTTTTCACAAGCCTGAGACAATCTCCCTGAGACTGCTGGGTTGAAGTGAGGCACTGTGGGTATGTGCTTCATTAGAGAGGCACTGAGGGTGCTGTGGGCTGAATACCAAACAGGAAAGAAGTGTATAACTGTCAACCCAGCTCTTGCTAAGTAAATGGGCTGTCCACACATGCCTTTAAAGGAACCCGAGTGAATGCATTTCTTTGAAACACACGTATGTTCAATCACGCAGCAGCTATTCCATTAAATAATAAGATGCAGGAGGGGGGGGACTAAGTTGTACTGCATGTTTACACCTTTCTTTAAAGCCACTGGAATGTCATTAAAAACTGACTGGCTGAAGGGTGTAGTGTCATTATCTTGGGAGGTTTAATCATTTCTAAATGGAGCAAAGTACTAAAAGATAATGATGGGGTTTGTTTATATGAGAGAATCAAATGAGTACACTAGATGACAATAACAGCAACGCACACAGCACACACTTATTTCACCATACAGACAAATTACTAGACCCTAAACCCCTATTAGGTGTATATTTGGTAAACCATATGCCTATGAGGTAGCCTTAACCTTTCAGGTGTAGCTCATGGACATTTCTCAAAGACACTCAAGAGGGCAATTAAAGGTGTGCATAGTGTTGACTGTAGAACTTATCATCTATCAACTTTTTGATGTATAATATTTAATCACCCACACCTTTTTAAGAAGAAAAAAAAGTGTAATTTATGTGATTAAATTTGCGAGATGGCAAATGGGAAAAGAAATAACCCAAAACAAGTTCTGCTGCCCCTAATCTTTGCTATGTTTGTAAAATATTGGCCAGTTTTACTTTTCAGGCCTAGGACATTTATTCAGATGACACAATCTGTCATACAGTATCCACAGAATATATCATAAAACCACTCGCATTGCACTTCTGTTCTTCACAAGCACACACAGACGTGTTCCAAGCATTTAATAGTGATGGTTCAAGTGTGTGTTTATCTCCCGTCAATACACCTGAGACCATACCAGAGATACGACGGTATATGAATAGATTGTGGGTACACACCCAGACAATAGACATTTCATGTAACTATTTAGACTTTGAACATGTTGGGTGTGGTCTAGAAGTCATAAGATACTACGCACTATTGTGAACACTGTACTGTACACAATTAAGGTCTGCAGTGTGACTCCTATCTGTTGGCAAAGCCATTGATGTTAGTGGTTAATTGTTTAAGATTGTGTGAGTTTTGTGTGTTATGTGTAGGATTATTATTGTATTTCATACAGTATATCTGTAAGTTACTTAAGTACAGTCTTGAGATACTTGTATTTTACTTGAGTATTTCCACTACTGCTTTATTTTATAATCATATTCCCTTACATTTGAGGGAAGTTTTTCTATTGCTCTTTCAGTGATTCAGACTTAGATTTTGCATACAAAACATATGAGATTTTATATAAATAAAATGTGACGCTGTCATAGATTAAATACCCAGCCATTTATAAAGCAATTAAATTAGCCCCACCTTGACCAACTACAGCATGAAAGTGCAAATAATGAGCCAATATTACAATTAAACATTAACAGTGGAAATTCTGCACAATGACTACTTTTAGCCAAAGGAAAAAAAAAATACTGCTGTGACAGCATTTTATGGGTGCATTACCATATTACACTGACTCACCCTGTGGGAGTTGCTCAAGCTGATTCCTCTCAACAGATAGCAGCTGCAGGGTGGGGGCCCAAGATACACATCCCCGTCTTCTCGAAAGTCTGAAACGATGTAGAGGTC
>NC_045741.1:28106147-28109377 GCF_008692095.1 Etheostoma spectabile
CCTCTGACATAACGGCTTCCAGGGTCTCTCTCAATGCAGAGGGACAAGTGTGTGATACTGTTGTTCCCCAGCAATACACTCCTGAGGTTAAAATGTGGCCGGTCGAGCGTTACAGTGTCAAGGAGGTTATGGGACAAGTCTAGCTCAGTGACAGAGTCTTGGATGTGTTGTGGCACCAAGGAAAGGCCGGAGGAGGAACAGTTCAACAGGGGAGCTTTGTGACAGCTGCAGGACTCTGGACAGGGAGGACGGAGAGCGGAGCAATGGAGGCCAGAGACGAGGAGCAGCACGGCAGCCAGGGACGGCCCCTGTGCCACTGCCATCACAACCTGTCCAGAGAGTACAAATAGATGATGAATGACAATTCAGAGATTTGCTCAAATAATAAAAATCAATAAATCCAATGCTATAAGACCAAATGCAAAACATATATCACCCATCACAGTAACATATTCACTTAAATTAAGAGGTCACCTCTGCACCTCTGTTGGGATACTCATGGACATTCGGATATGTATTCTGAATATACCTGGGAATTTCTGTGTAAGTTTAGTCATCGCCATGTTGAAAACTATATACATTTCTACCTGAATCTAAACATCTTCCATTTTACTCTTTACTGTTCAAGGTCTTCCTTTGGACTTATTTCTTGATTTTATTAATTTGCAAAATGTCACTTAACAATTATGGGTTCTATTATTTATGGGTTGTATTTTGTGCACAGGTTGTGAAACACTAACATACTAACTTGTTATAATTACCTTTTTGTTATATATAACAGTCATTATCATTATACATTCCTGTCCTGAGAGTTCAGATAGATCATAATGGATGACAGTTCCGAAATTCACTTAAAAAGTAAACATAAGAGAATTGTACTAATAGGATGTGTTGCATGAAAGACAGACAGTTTTTGTATTATCATATACTAAAAATCCCTACATTTAGTGCTAGGAGACAACTTATATTACTCATCACAGTAACATATTCAATGAAAAGAGGACCTTGATGTACAATAATACAAACAGCAAATTAGGTAAAAATAAAAATCAAACTCACCTTTGTGTACACTCTTTGCCAAGTAGACAGGAAAACTGGTGACCGTCTTTTCACACCCAGCGTATTAACTTTGACAGTCTCCGGCCGTTCTGATCAAAGTCTGAAGAGTATTTTTGCAGCGTTGAGCTTAACGTGCACCCACCCTAGAGATGCCATTCTGTGATTCATTCAATCATTTACGTGTCTGGTTAATTAATGTCTCACTGTGATTGTTTTCCTCTTTATGTATGATCGATTACTATGATCCTGAACATTTATGACGAGGAGAGCCATGCCACGGCTGCACATTCCATTAGGTAATGAAACAATATGATCTTTTATGGTTTTAAATGACCATGTAAAGATCAGAGGCATTTCCTCAAAACCAATGATAAGAAGTTTCACATAGCAACAGGTTTCTTTATTGAAACAAACGTGGCATTGAAATGTTAGGGGGGGAAATTAAAGGAAATAATTCATAAATAAAAAACACTTTGTTCTCTCACAACAAACATCACGTCTTTAATGATCTGAGAAACAAATCCTTTCTGACATTTCAAACTTCAGCCCTGTTATAAACAGACAAAACAATCCAAAGCCAAATGAAAGTCAAATATGTTATATTATATTGCACAAAATTCAAAACACTTAATATAGGCTTCAAACTGCATTCATCTGAAGCATAACTTCACCTTCTGATTTTCAATATTGTATTATTTTTGCTGTAAAAAAGGATCTGCAACAAAATTAGTGTTACATATATTATATTCTCTTGTAAACCCATTGGCACGTGCATATAGACAATCCAAAATAGAGAGACATACTCTACCTAAGCATTACTTGATGGCTTTAAACATATCGCATGTTTTTCAGTTCATCCCAAATGTAAATCATAATGATGTGGTGTCTCAACTTGTCAATGGTGAATATAACAAAGAAAGTATCAAACAAAGCTGCCAGAAACAAACACATGAGCAAATAAAATCTTATGCAACCCGTCTACAAGGGTTGTATATTAGTTATACTGGACGGTAAGGCAAACAGTAAATATTATAGCTTCTAATTCCTATTGATGGGCAGTGTAAACCACACTAGGATTTTAAATCCGGGAGTGGTATGTACTGAAAAGGCATTACACATTCATAGGTGAAGTTGGCACACCTGCAGAACAATAAAATAATTCAGAATTTACAAGTATGTTCATATCTTTGGCCAAGTGGCAATGATCTGTAACACAATTCCTGTTTAGCAACCAAAACGAGGAATACAGAATTTGTTGGGTGTAGGTATTGAGAGAGGTATTATGTGCAAGTCATGATTTATGTCTTATAGAAATTTCTATATATGCAAATTTGTAATTTGACAGTGGCGACAGACTGTAGTGAGATGGAAAAGCAAACTCTGTGGAAAAGTCTCCTAGTGAGCTTTTCCACATGGGTTGTCTGAAGTCTGGCAGCCCATGTTGTGATATTTCACCTGCACACGGAACAGAGTCCCATCTGCACACATGCAGAGCTTATACCTCTCCATGCCTTCATCGAAATACACATCCCCTGCGGAATTAGGGATGCGCGTAGCATTGAACATGACTGATCCGTTGAGGACAATGCTGTTCTCCTGCAAAGAAAAAAAACTCCAAAATTACCGTACATCCTCACAAATTCATCTACATCCGCTTTAAACTGTTTTCATGCAAGAGTTTAGAGCAACCTTAATTTTAAAGGACTCTTTCAACAGGACATGTTGCTGTACTCCATACTTACAGCCCTGAGTTCGATGCCTCCACCCATTTTGAACTCTACAGTCCGGCCCATGATGTTGACGCCCTCGTTACCACGAATGATGGCCTTGCTGTCCCCCTTAATGTTCAGGTCAGATGATGCACTACTGGTGATCTAAAATCAAGAGACAAGCGATTTGTAAACGCTGACAAATTAAATGTGAATGCAACAATACAACAAGCTTACAAATGGGAAATGATGAGCAAGAAGGGCACATTTAATGCTGTAACATTAAACACAGGCTCTGCCCAGGTGGAAGCTAACACCGTAGGCCTAATTAGCATGACTAGCAGTAGCAACACGAAACGTAGCGAGAATTATCTTTAACAGAGATGCATATACTGTACAGGAAACTGTATAAATGGGCATTTCCACCTTTAATGAAGAAGACAGCTATTTGAGAAAGAGGAA
>NC_045741.1:28109387-28119288 GCF_008692095.1 Etheostoma spectabile
GGGAACAACCCAGCAACCAGATACTTATTCTGAAGATACTCCAGCATTTCTGTGTTTGTTCAGTCATTACCATGTTAAAAAACTAAATGAAAAAAATTTATAAAAAATTAAAAATTCTACCAGAGTCTAAACTTCCATCATTCTACACTGATAAAGTTCGGTGTGTCCATTTAGACTTTTTTTAATGCTTTATTTATTAATTTGCAAAATTCCACTTAGCCATTATGGGTTATTGTGTGCTGATTCTACTTTGGTCATGGGTTGGGAAACACTAACACATTAACTTGTGTTATTACTTGTTTTTTTATAGCTATCAGCCGTTATTAGCATTCCACTTCTGGGATTGCTCCAGTGCTGCTGGGAGTTCAGCCGGATCACGGCCTTTTCAGCCAGATGTTTGTTACCGTCCGCTCTTCTTTGTGTTGGAATTTTAAACTTTGGTGGATTTCTGAGGACTCTGGTTACCTGGTCCTCAGATCTCTGCAGGGTAAATCCAGACAGCTAGCTAGACTATCTGTCCAATCTGAGGACTATGGTTACCTGGTCCTCAGATCTCTGCAGGGTAAATCCAGACAGCTAGCTAGACTATCTGTCCAATCTGAGGACTATGGTTACCTGGTCCTCAGATCTCTGCAGGGTAAATCCAGACAGCTAGCTAGACTATCTGTCCAATCTGAGGACTATGGTTACCTGGTCCTCAGATCTCTGCAGGGTAAATCCAGACAGCTAGCTAGACTATCTGTCCAATCTGAGTTTTCTCTTGACGATTAAAACTACTTCTGAACGTACACAAGTTCCACCGAAACAACTTCCTTCCAGAGGATATTTTGCAGAGACACCGTGACTCTGTTGGAGGCTTCATGACGCCCATGACGATTGTGATTGGTTTAAAGAAATGCCGATAAATCAGAGTGCGTTTTTTCCCCATCCCGGAAAGCTGTGTGGACGAGCCAAACCCTCCTCCACAGCGTTGTGGAACAAGGTCTGGCAAAAGAGAAACTAGCATTATACACACCCTTTCTGTGGAAGCCTTTTTCACACTGAGAACTTTGACTCCTTTGGGCAGATGGAACTCATGGTTTTCAAAGTCTGTGCTGAAGAACGTGGTCTGTGTGCGGGGGTCTGTGAAGGATATGCCAACGTCACTGACGACTGAGGTCTTGTCCTTCTCCACACTCAGCTTAGTGGTGCCTTGCTGGAACACAACCTGGAACAACATACATCAAAATAAAAGGAGATATCTAAAAGTGGGCACACATTGTGTCATTTTCTATGTTTTCAAAATTCTCACCGGATTATTGTTGCCGACAAGGACTAGGTCCTGGTCCTTGCGACCCCCTACTGTGCTCTTGTGCAATGGATGAACGATGCCCATGTCCGCCTTCTGTTTGAAACGCAGTAGGCCAGTCTCATGGAACTCCATGCTGTCGCACCCATTCGGACCGATTCGAATCACTGTCCATATTACCAGAGTGATCTGAGGGACAGTGGAGATGTTCCAGATTTTAAAAGACCACGATGCAACAACACATAATGATCGAGGACTCCGTGTCAACTCTTTACCATCCTTATCAGGAAGGTTTTATCAAGAGAATCCATCGGACATTTGTAGTACTCACAATGAGGTTAATTAAGGCGAGGAGGAAGAGGAGGATGACGATGCAAACAGCCATGTTTCCCTTGCGTCCTCTCAGCCCCGTCTTATGAAGACGTTCTTCTTCTATGGGTACGTAGCCTGCTTTGAAGTTACTGTTGTGCTCCTTGTTGATGCAGCGTCTCTCTATAGCCTTTTCTCGCATGGACTTCTTCACGGGCCCGTTGGAACTCTCCTGGAAGACCAAACAATCTCTAAGGCATGCCACTAAAATCTATATATTTTTTGCACTAAGAAGGTCCATAAGGAATCAGCAATTCATTTTAAATCATGAAATCCCACGCCAAAAATAACAATTTCCTTACATATTTAGTTTTATACTAAAACTAGAATTTAAAACAAAAATTCCAACCCTTACTTTCATACCTCAAAATCACAGATATGCTGTTTTCATACAAGAGTTGTAAAACATGGATTTCTCTGTGTATGAAACAGTCTAAATTCTCCACGAATTAATATTTACTGTCCATAGCCATATTTAACTTTAGGTTTTAGCTCCTACTTATTTTCAATGTCTCATGTGCTCTGCGATGGAATGCATCTCAGTTAAATGGCCCGCGACTGTCTGTCGGTGGCCACAACTAAAAATAAACTGCCCTCATTCTAGCAGCAAAATAGAAATACACGCGAGTGTCTCATCATGCAGCTTCTACGCCATTTGTATTAGCTATATTACGTTGCTGCTTAACAGCAGATACGCTAACGTTACAATATTAGCATTTCATTTCCATTTAACGCTAGCTAATAACGAAGCGGAGGCTGGTATTAATTCCACGTAGAGCCGACAACAAAGCCCAGTACATTACTTTTTATTACTTCACGTCACTCGGGAACATATAGCATTGGGTTCTTAGCAAACACACGAGAAGAAGAAAAAAAAACAATGCAAGAAAGACAACAAATATTGAAAATAACGGACCTGTTCAGACGCCATGTTGACCCTCCCTCTCCTGGTTCCAGAGTGACATGGGGCGTACCACTTTTCACCGAGGAAGGAGAAAAAAGGGTTGTGAGTTATTGAAAGGACGATATTTATATATGAAGAAAAATGTTACCACAATGCGAACGATAAGAGACCTTTGGCATTTGTATTTGCACTGAACGTTTAAAAAAGAAGAGAAAAAAAGGATGTTTTCTTTTGACGATAAAAGATGGTCCATTCCAAGTTTAAGCCAATGACAGAAGGGTCCTAAAATAGAAAAACATGTCCATTCATATTTTCCATAGGTAAACTGCCAAGCGGGCCAACCAGTGGATGTATAATAAATATGAGAACTCTTCTCATCCTCAAGCTCTCTTTATCAATTTAAAATAAATTCTAAGTAGTATTTTAGTTTAAAAAAAGTAGCACAATTATTAAAGAGGAACGGCTTCAGAAGTAGTGCAAATATTATGTTTCTATAGTCCGTTATAATTTTAACCTAATCGTTTTTATAATTTAACAAATACAACGCTGGGAAATCAAACCATTGAGTAATTTTGTTGAAATTGTAGCCTATACTTATTGTAATAATAATAATAAAAATAATAACAAATTAGGAGTTATTCAAAGGCACTTTACAAAGTCAACGAAAGAAAAAAACACAATTGATTGGTAACAGGATCAGTTTGACAACAACAACAATAGAGTAGGTCAACCTATGCTAATAATATGACAATACTCTCTGCACGTGTAATTCAATTTAGCATGGCCACGGATTTTATCCAACACAGCCACTTAGGAAACATCATATGCGGTACTGTGCCACGTGGTTTACTGTGGGCATAGGTGTCGTTTGACAGTGTGACATTACAATCGTGTTTACTTCAGGGACAGAGGGACATAATCCTGCAGAGGATGGACAGCCACGGGTTATTTTTCAAAGCACTGTGGTTATAGGTTGTAAAGTCGTCTCCTCACTTGGTTACCACAACTAAGGCGGTGCTTGGCAGCTGTGGCGTAGGTGGAGAAAGCTGCCGGCAGAACAGGAATTTTTACTGCACAGAGATTAGCCTACACCCCCGGCGACTGTTGTCCTCCTCCCTTGGGCATTTTAAACCTCCGAGTGGTGATTGTGGGCGGACATGGCCGACACGTTGAGGAGACTGACCAATACGTCTTCCTTCAGCGTCTTACAGGACAAGCTCGAGAGCTGGCAAAAAGACTACCATGTAAGTTCATCAATAACTAATGACAGACCTAAATCTGACCCAAGGACTTCAGTGTCCTCGGCCTGCCTCGCTCTCTGTTCCACGGTAGTCATTTCAAGAGTTAGCTAGTGAGTAACGGTTACATTTGTGTACACTTGAAACGGTTTTAGTCAAAGCGTTGTGACGTTAGCTCTCCTCTAAACAATTATTAATGGCTTTGTTTACTGTCAACTTCTGATTTTCCCCCCACTGTGTAATTTTTTTTTTACCCATTATTTTATTTTTCATATAACACAGTTGAAGCACAGTGGTTTAGCTAATGCATGACATAATTTAAACCAATACAGCAAAGGAATGCACTTCTTTCAGAAGACATTGATTTCCCGGTTGAGTTTGGTTGCTATGGACGCCAGTCGCCATGGCTACAGTTGGACTATACCAAAGAGCTTTTACTTTTAAGATGGTTCGTGACTTGTTACTTCCGGTGCAGCTAAACTGCAACAGCGCAATGCAGAGGGACCGACAGTCATGTCTAAAATTTAATTTACAGATTATGCTATCTATAAATGCACATAAGTGTCATAATTTAAAAAAAAAGTGTTACTGTGTTGCAAATATAAGGAGTTAGCATCATGGATACCTGTTACTTCTCCAACGTTTTCTGTCGTTACTCTAAACTACGGAGGGGGTTTTACTCACGCGGTGCTTTGATGTTACCTTGCTGTGTGTAACGTTCAAGAACCTGCAGGCTGTTCCTTCTTTTGCAGAATAACAATACGTGTATTTGCTTTCATCGTTCAGCATGAAAATGTTGATTTTTCTCCATTTTCAGCGGTAAAACCATACACTGTAAAACAGAATGCCAATTAACCGGTTTGGCGCTACAGCGCTCAAGTCTAAAAACCGTCCGGGTTTCCCAAACACCTGCCGAAAACAGTCCTACCAAAGAGGTGTTCCTACCTTTTTAACTTCGTCTAGGTAGCAGCACAGCGACACCCAATGTACACACAAGAAACAACACCCAATGTCTGATTACTCTAAACCAGGGAGGGGTCTAGAGTGTCAAAGTGTTTTAGGCCAAGGACCCCCTTAGCTGAAGGACAGACAGAGTAGGGACCCCCTACTACTGCATATATATTGTATGAAATTAAGTTGTATGTTAAACTGGGCCGGCTGTATGAAAACAAATAGATACATTTTATTTTATACATCATGTATTAAACAAGCTGTTAAACAAGCTTACCTCTATTGCTACTATAGTGGCTACTTTAACTATTGTACGCTTTATCTTTAATGTGTAAATTAAATGTTGTTTTTTTTCACAAAAAGGCCAAATTATCTTTCCTAATAGTAGGCTGCATTCATATTATTGTGTATTTTTAGACAAATTTGAATTTTTGATAAAAGAAACATTCAAAAACATTTAAGACAGGATTTGGCGGCCCCCCCTGCACTTACTCTGAGAACCCCCTCGGGGGGTCACGGACCACCTGTTGAATAACCCTGCTCTAAACAACAGATATTAAAATGTAGCCTGAATATTCCAACCTCAAATGTTGTGGGCAGGGCTAAGTTCGACTGGCATCCTGGCTAATTAATATGTTTTAATAAAAAACAATTTCACTATTTATGCATTATATATTAATTTATAACAGTAAATATATAGAGAGTAAATCAGAAAACAGCAAGCCTATATAATACATTATGTAACATTTTTTTGATTTCAAATGCCCTGTCGTTTTTAATATACAAATTTGACTGTTTGAATGGTCACAGTCATCTCCCTGTCACTATTAGCCTAATTGTTTTGTCATATTTACCCTACCAGGTTATATCCTGTGACCAGAATCTGAATAAATGTTGTGAGCTGATTGAACTAACTGCCAAGATCCAGGGACAACTGTTCACCATCCTCAACCACACAGCTGCTGAAGGTGAGCTTTGCATTTGCAGTATAGGATTTGGTTTTCATTTAACAAAGTGTAAACCAGGTCATAATCGCTCATGAGCTATTTTGCATACACTCACAACTCAGGTGGACAATATGCTGGA
Source organism: Etheostoma spectabile (assembly GCF_008692095.1). Classification (NCBI taxonomy): domain Eukaryota; kingdom Metazoa; phylum Chordata; class Actinopteri; order Perciformes; family Percidae; genus Etheostoma; species Etheostoma spectabile. The sequence goes on from NC_045741.1 coordinate 28,115,224, forward strand.
GTGGACACTCTCAAAACGCGCCTGCTGCCGTGGCTTGGGACCTGTTTCTCCATGGCGAGGTCCTCGGTCACTGATGACACCAGCCTGCAGCTCATCCAGGTGACATCAGCTGTTACTTGGCTTAATAGCACAGGATATCTCATTATCAAATCCATCAAAATGAATTTCATCCGGTGCAACACAACAACATAAACAAAAAAATACATCAAAAATCATTCAAATCATTACCATCTATTTGGCCATATTGTGATGTGGTCACTGTATATCATTTGTACTGTGTCATCGTTTTTTATTATCAGGATTCAGCGGAAAAGGACAGAAGGATAAGGGAGCTCTCCGTCACCCATGACAGTGAGCTGCAGATGAAGGACACTCAGCTGTGCTCCACTCTCCGGCAGTTGGACTCTATCAGAGCAGAGTGAGTCTAAGAGACATGAGACATGAGACATGAGACAGTAGAAGTAGAGCAATGGACTGCAGTCGGCCGGACTTCCCACACTAACTTGCATGTCCCATGTTTGGATGTATTTGGAAGTCCATGGACAAAGGGATGTATATAATAGAATTACATGTACTGACATGTACAATACTATTACATGTTCTGATTTTTTAATTTAGCAAAGAAACTCCCACACACTGTCTAACTTGCAAAAATAAATGTAATAGTTGGAAATGTCTTCCAAGTTAGACAGTGACAGAGTTTCTTTGCACCTTCTGACCTACTCGCCCCCCTCCAACGCAACTGTCTCACGTTATAGATGTGCAAAGTATTTATCTGTTCTGATTTCTGATTTTATCAGACTGGTCGATACTCAGAATGAACTGGATGAGACAAAGAGCAAATCAGCGACCACTCTGCTGGCCACTGAAGATGAAATACTGCAACTGAAAGCAGAGTAGGTGATGCACTAAAATACCGCCGCAATATATTAGTGTTTAAATGCAACATACACTGTGTGCTCCTCTGCTGATGTGAAGCGTGTCTGTGTTTCAGTTTGCGATCCGCACATGAGCAGGTGGAGATGTATAAGAGAAAGCTGGAGGCTCTTGATGACAATGAGCGGCAGATTCGCCTGCTGAGAGATGAAGTGTCCTACCTGAGCACAGAGAAGGTCATGCTGCAGGAAAGGTATGTCCACGTGTAAATACTGTCTGCACACAGACACCACTACATAGAACTAGTCCCAAGTGATGCTGTTTCTCTCGCCGTCTCTCTCAGGTTGGTGAGAAGTCGTTCTCCGAGCCCCTCGCTGAGACACAGTCGCTCTTCCAGCCCCATGAGGAGTGAGTCGCCCACCAGGGCTCAGCTCACCAACACTTCCCGCTACGCACGCCTCGTATCGCGCTTCAGCGACCTGTACGCTGTGGAGCGGCTGGAGGCCCAGGCCCTGCTTCGACGCCACATTGCTGACTTAGAGATGGTCCAGAAAATCATCTTCATTGCTGTCGTGGTATGACTGTATTTACTCTAGAGCCACCTGTAGAGACAAGCAGATCAGAAGTTCATGCAGGAAAAATGAGAGACATATCTGTTTATTTGGACTGCCTAGTTTCTTCATTTATTCAGGGATGTATAGGGATATTGAGCTTGTAAAATGTTCTTGTCATCTTGTCACGTCTCAGGAATCCTTTAAGACAGCCAAACTGGCTTACCGTCAGTTCAAGCTGCGCGTGAGAAAGACGTTGTCCCCGTCCCACTTTGGGATAGAAAGTCTGGAGGATGCAGCTGTGGACTACATCGTCAGAAACCTGGACCTTTATGACATTCAGGCCAGCGTTAATGTAGGACTAAACACTCCTCTCATGTGTCCTCTGAAACTTTAATGAACAATTTATTGTAGTTTGATGCTGAAAAGGACCGGGTATCCGTCTGTGTGTTTTTTATTTTTATTATATCTCCCCAGGATGTGATCAATGCCATGAACGTGAACCCTCGGATCTCGTTCCCGCCGGAAGTGGACTTTGTCCTCATCAGTGCCTTGATCAGGGAGACATGCAGGGTGGCCTTTGCCATGCAGACATTGGACCCCCCGCTTGACTTGGCCTTTGCCTGTGATGGAGAACTTTACAACGACAGCAGGTCAGTCCTTTACACAGTTCTGTGACTGGTTCTGTGTTCTTTAACAGAAATGCTGCCCTCAACTTCAACTTTAACTTGTTATCCCCAATGAAATTTGATCTTCAGCAGACATCAAATCCCATTAAGGTCTATGACAAACTAAAAATAGTGATAACAGCAACAAATACAGAAACATTCCACACCAGAATTGAAAACAAGGTACACCTTCACACTGACCCGTAAGCTAAAAAACAAGCTAAAAACATTAAAAACAGCACAGTGAATAAATATCTGTTAAATGTTGTACAGAGACAAGTAAAAATTAAAGGGAATAAATACATAAATAATAAATCCAAGCTTACCCAAACCATCTAACACGGATACACATAACAGCAAGCAAGTTAATAAAGGAAATTAAGCTGCACAATAGCCACAGCGATCAAAATAAATAAGGAGGTTTCAGATAGTAAAGCTCTAGTGCTCAAATTGACATAGGCAGTGGTGGCCTAAAGGTTAGAGAAGACAAGAGCTCGTGACCGGGAGGTTGTTGGTCCGATCCCCAGACCGACAGGATTAAATCTGGGTGGGGAAAGTGAAAGAGCTTGTCCCTCCCTCATTACCACCACTGAGGTGCCCTTGAGCAAGGCCCTCAACCTAAAAAAAACACATGTAAATGTGATCAGGGCATTCCTGCAAATAGAGGCTGCCTCTCAATGAACCGCCCCTGAATAAATAAAGGTTAAAATATACATACAGTGTATCATGCCACATTTCCACACAATCATTGAGCATGAGCATATGAACTGCAGTCTTTTTATTAGTAGATGTCACCCTTACACACATAAATACTCACAGCTCGCCCTCACTCTCTTCCCCTGCGTCAGGTATCGTCGCAGCTATGACTCTGAGTTCACTGCTCCTCTGGTGATGTACCACGTGTGGCCGGCCTTGGTGGAGGGAGACGTTGTGGTAGTAAAGGGCGAGGCTGTGACTCGAAGGGGTGCTACGGTACTGACTCTACAACATTTCAAACGTATCCTTATAATTTAGTCTAGTGCTCCAGAGAATAATGTAAGAGCATGAAAGTACACATACATGGGCTCATGTGTTTGCTGTGGATTTGTCTGTTTTTGCAGTGGAGTCGAAGCCGGAGCACCAGCCCTGTGCGGTCTCGCTCTCTCAGCCCAAGTCGCAATCTTGTAAGTCTCTATAACATTTGACAGTGCAATCAGACACAAAAGAAAATTCAGATCATTTGGGGGTTTGTTTAGGTGGATTTCACCCTTTTGTTGGCTTAACATCGCTCAGTTACTCATACAATTTTACAAGATTACAAGATTCATTTTAAATTCAGATGTATCACTCTTTCCACTAAACAACAAGCATGCCCACCCATGGCCGTAAGGGTATGTATTTACAAAGCTTTGGATTTGTTTCTTTTAATTTGACTCAACAGTTGTAACTATAATCAGCATTATTATCTTTTTTTTAGGCATTTAACAGCAAAAGAAGCCTGTCTCCTCAACGTCTCAGAGCTAGCCACCTGTGAACTCTGGCCTCTCTGTCAACGGAAAAAGAATCCACACCTGTCCTTCATATGTTCCATGTCAGTGAAATAAAGCTTAAGGGATTTTTATCTGTATGCTTCCACCAAATAAAGCAAAACAACCCTTAGGTACTGTACCAGCCAAAGGCTGCTCAGAGTTTACATGGTGGGGGGGCAGATTAATGGGACGTTGACAGTAACTAGCCGTCAGTACATTATAGAAGAAACAAAAATAGTCTGGCAGCTAACTTACCAGTTGTCTTAGTTTACTATATTTACTCTTAGATAGATAACACTAACAGTATTTCAGTGATTACCAGAAACTTAAAGTGCCCATATTCTGCTCATTTTCAGGTTCATAATTATATTTAGAGGTTATATCAGAATAGGTTTACATGGTTTAATTTTAAAAAAAAAACATCCAAATTTTTGTTGTACTTCACATTGCTGCAGGTCCTCT